>NC_069505.1:291168400-291290932 GCF_027579735.1 Bombina bombina | reverse complement strand
TGGATAACTAATTTAAAAACGATCCATAATTCAGCTCCAATAGCCAGACAGAAAAAGGCCTTTTGTTCCTTTGAATGGTTGCTGCTCAGTGTGTGGTCCGTGTATCCTGGTCCCGGCAAATGGAAACAGCTGAAAAAATACAACAAACACACAGCGCCCACCGATTCAAAGTAGCTTAAGAACAATTTATTTGTGCGCAAAAAGATAAAAATGACACTTACAAGATTGTAGTGTTTAAACAGCCTATCACGAATGTGGCAGCGGTTGTCCGTTAATTTTCGTTCACCAATTTCAGACCATAGCGTCCTGTCTTGGAAACTCACAGTGTTAGCTGTTCTTCTGTAACGGCGGTCTTTATCTCCCAATGTCGGCGGTTTCCACTGCAAACTCCTGACCTGCTCGTCTTAGCTAACACTCGGTAACCCAAAGCTGTCACTATTTTTAACCCTTGATGTACCATGTGGTGTTGCACCAGTAGCAGAAAGGTGTAAAGAAGACAAGCTGGAACCATTCAATCGTCCAGCAGACAGTTCTCCCGCAAAACACCAGCAAGGAAGGGCGATGCTCCTAGGTGAATCAGAGTGTAGGATGAATGGTTTATCCAAAGAATAAAATAGCAAGTGTAAGATAAATAGCTTACATTTATTAAAACATTCAAAAACAAGCAATGTGTTTCTCAGCTAGTTAGGCTGTTTTATCAGGCTTGACAAGCCTTTTTACGTTCACTTTCCACCCGTGAGACCTTAGAAAGGCCAACACTAAGTCCGTGTGAGACTTGGCTAGTTGGAAGGACGATGCTTGAATTAGAATGTCGTCTAGATAAGGCGCCACTGCTATGCCCCGTGGCCTTAGAACCACCAGAAGGGACCCTAGCACCTTCGTGAAGATTTGCGGCGCCGTGGCCAAACCGAAAGGAAGAGCCACAAACTGATAATGCTTGTCCAGAAAGGCGAACCTGAGGAACTGGTGATGATCTTTGTGGATAGGAATGTGCAGATACGCATCCTTTAAGTCCACGGTGGTCATATATTGACTCTCCTGGATCAATGGTAAGATAGTCAGAATGGTCTCCATCTTGTAAAGATGGAACTCTTAGGAATTGGTTTAGGATCTTGAGATCCAGAATTGGTCTGAAGGTTCCCTCCTTTTTGGGAACTATAAACAGATTGGAGTAGAACCCCTGCCCCTGTTCTGCTTTTGGAACTGGGCCGATCACTCCCAAGGTAAAAAGGTCTTCTACACAGCGTAAGAATGCCTCTCTTTTTGTCGGGTTTACAGACAATTGAGAAAGATGGAACCTCCCCCTTGGAGGGGAATCCTTGAAATCTAGAAGGTATCCCTGGGTTTCAATTTCTACTGCCCAGGAATCCTGAACGTCTCTTGCCCAGGCCTGAGCAAAGAGAGAGAGTCTGCCCCCTACTAGATCCGGTCCCGGATCGGGGGCTACCCCTTCATGCTGACTTAATGGCAGCAGCAGGCTTTTTGGCCTGTTTACCCTTGTTCCAAGCCTGATTAGGTCTCCAGGTTGGCTTGGTTTGAGCAAAGTTCCCCTCTTGTTTTGCAGCAGGGGAAGAGGTAGAGGGACCACTCTTGAAGTTTCGAAAGGAACGAAAATTATTTTGTTTGGTCCTTGTCTTATTTGACTTATCCTGAGGGAGGGTATGACCCTTCCCTCCAGTAATGTCTGAAATGATCTCTTTCAATGCAGGCCCAAATAGGGTCTTACCTTTGAAAGGGATGGACAAAAGCTTAGATTTAGATGACACATTAGCTGACCAGGACTTAAGCCATAACGCCCTACGCGTTAAAATGTCAAAACCTGAATTCTTAGCCGCTAATTTAGCAAGATGAAAAGCAGCGTCTGTAATAAAAGAATTAGCCAACTTAACAGCCTTAAAGTGAAGGTAAAGTTTTAATATGCTGAATTCAGTAATGAATTTGACATGACTTAAATAAAGTAATTGCTAACGTTTTTCCACCATTTGTTATTTATTTATGATATAAATCTTTTTTAGAATTCCTTACCCTTCAGATTTTGACTCCTCCTAACTTCTATTTCCTAATTTTCTATTCAGTGACGTATAGAGCGGTCCCACCCACTCTATACGTGTCTCCAAAGCGCGTTCTTGAACAGCGCATGCACAAAGCGGCGATATCTCTCACTACTGCGCATGCCTTCTGTAGGAAGCCTATTACGTATTATGGGAAATCCATAATAACACCAATAGGCATAGGCGAAACAGGAGCGCGCGCGAAGTCCGAGATCAATACATTAACTTTAGCGCATGCGCAGATCATCCGGGAGGCGGATGACGTCGATTGCCAGCCGCCTAACGGCCATATTTTCAATTAGGGAAAAAAAAAACATATCAATGGGTGGAAATTGCGGACCAACACAAAGGGAATAAGAACAGCAAAAACTTACTTTAGACTCATAATCTAAAAAAATCATGAATGAAAGTCATATTCATTTTGGGGGACTAATAGTATTACTGCTTCACATAAAGGTAAGTTTAACTTCACTTTAATTCTGTCCAAAATATCATCTAGTGGGGTCTCCATCTGAAGAGCCTCTTCTAGAGCCTCAAACCAAAAGACAGCTGCAGTGGTTACAGGAACAATGCATGCTATAGGTTGAAGAAGAAAACCTTGATGAACAAAAATTTTCTTTAGGAGACCCTCTAATTTTTTATCCATAGGATCAATGAAAGCTCAACTGTCTTCAATAGGTATAGTTGTACGCTTAGCCAGGGTAGAAATAGCTCCCTCCACCTTAGGGACCTATGGTGTCAGAAATGGGAAACATTTTCTTAAAAACAGGAGGGGGAGAGAACGTAATACCTGGTTTATCTCATATCTTAGTAACAATGTCCGAAATCCTCTTAGGGACCGGAAACACATCAGTGTAAACAGGAACCTCTAAATATTTGTCCATTTTACACAATTTCTCTGGAACTACAATAGGGTCACAATCATCCAGAGTAGCTAAAACCTCCCTGAGCAATAAGCGGAGGTGCTCTAGCTTAAATTTAAATGCCGTCATATCTGAATCTGTCTGAGAGAACATCTTTCCTGAATCAGAAATCTCTCCCTCAGACAGCAAATCCCTCATACCTACCTCAGAACATTGTGAGGGAATATCGGATACGGCAACTAAAGCGTCAGAAGGCTCAGCATTTGTTCTTAACCCAGAGCTACTGCGCTTCCCTTGCAACCCAGGCAGCTTAGATAAAACCTCTGTAAGGGTAGTATTCATAACTGAAGCCATATCTTGCAAGGTTGAAAGAATTAGACACACTAAAAAGTACTTGGCGTCGCTTGTTGCGGGCGTTACTGGTTGTAACACTTGGGGAGAACTAGATGGCAAAACCTGATTTCCTTCTGTCTGAGAATCATCTAATGCCAAACTTTTATAAGTCAAAATATGCTGTTTGCAATTTATAGACATATCAGTACAAGTGGGACACATTCTAAGAGGGGGTTCCACAATGGCTTCTAAACAAATTGAACAATGAGTTTCCTCAGTGTCAGACATGTTTAACAGACTAGTAATAAAGCAAGCAAGCTTAGAAAACACTTTATTTAATGAAAAAAACACAATTTGCAAAAAACGGTACTGTGCCTTTAAGAGGAAAAAAAAGGCATACACAAACTGCAAAACAGGTTAAAATTGCTTCAATTTTTCTGAAATTTTAACAGTGTACCCACTAAGCTTTAGAAGGATTGCACCACAAGTTAATAAGCAATAAACCCCCCAAATGAAAAAAACGAATTGAAATATGCCTAAAACGGATTAAAACCCGTTAGCACCTGCCCATAGGAAGCGATAATATGGGGTTTAAAACTTCAATTAGTCGCTCAGAAGACTCTCAGGACTTCAGGAGAAGTTGCTTGCTGCTTGTAAATGTAGGCCCCGCCCACTTCACTCGATGTTGCTGGGGCCTACACAAAACTAACAAACCTTGCCTAAAAGCCATGTGGGTTATAAACAACCCCAAAGAACCCTCAAACAAATGTCCCATAAAACAGAAAACGTTACTCCCAGACACAAAAACGTTTGTCCCAAATTCACATAAACTGAGTGCCCACAAAAAATTAACCCTTTATGCAAGCTAGTAAAAACCTCTGATAACACTAGGATTACTACTTCCCCTTCCCCTAATGGGGACACTGTCAGCCTTTCTGAGTCTCTGCAGAAAATATGACTGAACATACCTCATTGCTGTATAGCAAGAAACTGTTCCTCACACTGAAGTTTTCCTGTACTCCTCAGCTTCTGTGGGAACAGCAGTGGACCTTAGTTACAAATGCGAAGATCATCATCCTCCAGGCAGAAATCGTCATCTATGTCCTGCCTGAGAGTAAATAGTACAACAATGGTACCATTTAAAAATAACAAACACTTGATTGAAGATAAAATAAAACTAACAGTTTAACACCTCTTCTCTTTACCCTTCCTGCTTAGAGCCAGCAAAGAGAATGACTGGGGGGTGGAGTTAAGGGGGGAGCTATATAGACAGCTCTGCTGTGGTGCTCTCTTTGCTACTTCCTGTCAGGAAGGACAATATCCCACAAGTTAGGATGAATCCGTGGACTCGGCACATCATGCAAAAGAAATTTGCTTTTATCAGAAAAGAGGACTTTGGACCACTGAGCAACAGACCAGGTCTGTTTTTCTTTAGCCCAGGTAAGACGCTTCCGACGTTGTTTGATGTTCAGAAGTGACTTGACAAGAGGAATACGACATTTGAAGTCCATGTCCAGGATCCGTCTGTGTGTGGTGGCTCTTGATGCACTGACTCCAGCCTCAGTTTACTCCTTGTGAAAGTCCCCAACACTTTTGAATGGCCTTTTCCTGACAATCCTCTCCAGGCTGCGGTCATCCCTGCCCTGCTGCTTGTGCAACTTTTTTCTTCCACACAACTTTCTATTAATGTGCTTTGATACAGCACTTTGGGAACATCCAACTTCTTTTGCAATTACCTTTTGAGGCTTTCCCTCCTTATGGAGGGTGTCAATGATGGTTTTCTGCACAACTGTCAGGTCAGCAGTCTTTCCCATGATTGTGATTCCTACTGAACCAGACTGAGAGACCATTTAAAGGCTCAGGAACCCTTTGCAGGTGTTATGGCTTAATTAGCTGATTAGAGTGGGACACTTTGAGGCTAGAATATTGCACCTTTTCATAATATTCTAAATTTCTGAGATTGTGGATTTGGGGTTTTCATGAGCTGTAAGCCATAATCATAACAATTATGACAAATCACGGCTTGAACTATCTTGCTTTGCATGTAATGAGTCTCATATTAGCTTCACCTTTTAAGTTGCATTAGTGAAATAAATTAACTTTTGCACGATATTCTAATTTTTCGAGTTTCACCTGTATGTCAAGTTTAGTGTTAACATAGTTCACAAATACGGAATCTAGAGTTTGATTATTATTATCAGGTATTTGTAGAGCACCAACAGATTCTGCAGCGCTGTACAGCGTTGATTAGACCAGTGGATCCTGTTTTCCTCTACAGTAATCTATTATATGTGTGTTTTAACATATTTTTTTATTATACAGAAAGTATCTGATGCAAGTTTTTTCTCAGCCCTCCTGTGCTTCAAGGACAAAGCAGAGGCTGCAAACCAGGAATCACAGACCCATTCTCAGGAGTGACAAGGTGCTATGCTCAGTATTTCACTTCGAATTCATGAGTCTACCTAGCAAATGTGGAAGGTAATCCCTAATGCTCGGGTTGCTTTTACTGTGTCTTACCAAGTTTCTATTTTCATTATGGCTATCTCAAAGGTAACTTTTTTGCTTTCCTTTCTTTGTTTTCATGCTCTCATCAGCACTCGCCTGGACCGGGAACCCCTCACCCTCTGGAGGCGAGGTTACCATTTAACATTTTGGAGCTCCTAGCATTTCGTAGAGCTCTTCAGGCCATGGCCTCTCTCAGGCAAGTCCCATCTCCGTTTCTGAAAAGACATCCTTACAATGGTTGCTTAAATTAACTCAAGGAGGGACTTGCATCTCCCTCACCATGCAAGAAATGTCTCTGTTATGAATAGAGAAGGAAAGCTGTTCTCTGTCAAATTCATATTCAAGGAGTGAACAATTGGGATGCAGACTACTTTCCTTAATCTGTTCAGTTAGAAGGGGTTTTTACCAAGACATATTCGACTAGTTTATACTAAGTTGGGTTTTACCATGTATAGATTTAATGGTGTACAAGCTGAATCAGAGCTTCACGTATATTGTGCAAGAAATAGAGACTCCAAAGCTCTATGACAGATGCCATAGTTTTTCCCTGAATATTTCATTTAACATTCCCGTTTTCAAAATTTGTACTACAACCTGTGCTGTCAATTTATGGTTATTGAAAGAAGAGCAGAGGACACTGCAATCTATTTGTACGCTGGATTAAAAAAAAAAAAATGTAAGAAGGTAAAATGACTGATATTCAAAGAGTGAACAACTGGGACACAGACTACTTTCTTTAATTTGTTGAGTCAGGAGAATGGGTTCTTCATCACGACATATTCTACCAGTTTATTCTAAATTGGATTTTAACATGTATAGATCTAATGGTGTACAAGCAGAATAAGAGCTTCAAGAATATTGTGCCAGATATAGAGACTCCAAAGCTTTATGATAGATGCCTTAGTTTGTCACTGAACCCAAATTTTTTCTTTCATGATTCAGATAGAACATGCAATTATAAGCAACTTTCTAGTTTAGTCCTAGTATCAATTTTTCTTCGTTCTCTTGCTATCTTTGTTTGAAAAATAGACATCTAAGCTTTTTGGTTCAGACATCGAACAGCATTTTCTTTATTGGTGGATGAATTTATCCACCAATCAGCAAGGACAACCCAGGTTGTTCACCAAAAATAGGCCCGCATCTAAACTTACATTCTTGCATTTTAAATAAAGATACCAAGAGAATAAAGAACATTTGATAATAGGAGTTAATTAGAAAGTTGCTTAAAATTTCATGCGCTATCTGAATCAGGAAACAAAATTGGGTTCAGTATCCCTTTAATTTAACATTCCTATTTTCCCAATTTGCTCTTCTTTCAATAGTCATTGAAAGAATCAAACAGGATTCAGCTTCAGTAATCCTCATAGCTTTTCACCTACATGCTGCTGACCCTCACCTACATGCTGCGCGCCCTGACGACCCTCACCCACATGCCTGCATAGTGTATCCTATTGGCTAAACCTGAGTGAACTGTGACCTCATTCACTTTATCTCTGTACTTGTCCAGGCTTTGGTGGTGGTGCTGCTATCACAGAGATGCATATACTTGAGTTACCTTGATAAAGCATTCAGCCCTACTTGCTGTTTATCAGCAGTTACCATATGAATTAGTACATTGTCTAGTCACTAGTAATTGAATGATTCTGTAATAAAAAAGGGACATCAGTAAACTACCAGCCATAAAATAACCATAAAATTGCCAGCACAGGTTGTGGTACAGAGGGCACTGCAATCCATTTGTACGCTAGATTAAAAAAAAAAAAAAAGCTCTCTGTGAGAAGGTAAAATGACTGATTTGATTACTGAGAAATAATCTACATAATTATTTTGTTTTATTGCAATATATCAACCAGATTTGTGTTGATCAGCGAATGACCTTGTTACTTTGTGATTAACCGGATAGCAGAGATCACACGGCACCTTTCTCACCTTATGCAACCCCAGACTAAACGTAAAGCAGCAGATTCGTCCTGGCAATGATTTACAGCACTGTATGGCCACAAAGATGTAAAAAAAAAAAAAAAAAAAAAAAAAAAAAAGAAGGAAATTTATGCTTAACCTGATAAAGTTGTTTCTTTTTTGACACGATGAGTTCACAGATCATTACTTACTATTGGGAATATCACTCCTGCCCAGCAGGAGGCAGCAAAGCTGTTAAATATCACCTCCCTTCCCTCCCAATCCAGTCATTCAACCGAAGTAAAGGAGAGAAAGGAAGCAACAAGGTGCAGAGGTGTCTGAAGTTTATAATAGACCAACAACCTGTCTAACAAAACAGGGCGGGCCCTGGACTCATCGTGTCAAAAAAGAAAAATTTATCAGGTAAGCATACATTATCTTCTTTTTAATGACACGAGTCCACGGATCTTCTAATTACTACTGGGAATCAATACCCAAGCTAGAGTACACAGATGATATGGGAGGGACAAGACAGGGAACCTAAACGGAAGACACCACTGCTTGTAGAACCTTTCTCCCAAAAGCGGCCTCAGTCGAGGAAAAAAAGTGTCACATTTTTAGAACTTTGAAAAAGTGTGGAGAGGACCAAGTTGCAGCCTTGCAAATCTGTTCCACAGAAGCCTCATTCTTGAATTCCCATGAGGAAGCAACAGCCCTCGTAGAATGAGCCTAACTCTCTCTGGAGGTTATTGTCCAGCAGTTTCATATGTAAAACTTATGATACTCTTCAGCCAAAAAAAAAAAAAGCTGTAGCTTTCTGAGCCTTACGTTTTTCTGAGAAAACCACAAACAAGGCAGAAGACTGACTAAATTCCTTAGTCGCCTGCAGTTAAAACTTTAAGGCACGAACTACGTCCAAATAGTGCAGAAGCCGTTCCTTCTGAGAGGTAGGATTAGGACACAAGGAAGGAACAACAATCTCCCGATTAATGTTCCGGTCAGAAACTACTTTAGGACGAAATCCTAATTTAGTACGTAAAACTACCTTATTCAAATGAAAAATAAGGTAAGGAGACTCATACTGCAATGCTGAGAGCTCTGACACGCTACGAGCAGAAGAAATAGCAACAAGACACTAAACTTTCCAAGATAACAACTTAATATCTAAGGAATGCATAGGCTCAAACTGAGCCCCTTGAAGAACTTTAAGAACTAAATTAAGACTCCATGGAGGAGTAACTGGTTTGAACACAGGCCTGATCCTGACCAAGGCCTGACAAAATGATTGCACATCCAGAACACCTGTCAGACGTTTATGTAACAAAACTAGACAAGGCAGAAATTTGACCCTTTAGGGAACTTGTTGATAATCCTTTCTCCAAACCCTCTTGGAGAAAAGACAAAATTCTAGGAATCCTAACTACTCCAAGAATAGCCCTTGGATTCACACCAATAGAGATATTTACGCCATATCTTGTAGTAAATCCTCCTAGTTACAGATTTACGAGCCTGAATCATGGTCTCTATGACCAATTCTGAAAAGCCCTGCTTGGATAAAATGAAGCGTTCAATCTCCAAGCAGTCAGCTTCAGAGAAACTAGATTTGGGTGAAGGAAGGTGGAAGAGACGACATGTCCACCAGATCTGCATACCAAATCCTGCGAGGCCAAGTCGGCGCAATGAAGATTACTGATGCCCTCTCCTGCTTGACTCGAGCAATGACCTGAGGAAGAAGAGCAAATGGAGGAAATAGGTATGCTAGACTGAAGGTCCAAGGTACCGCCAGGGTGTCTATCAGTACCGCCTGAGGGTCCCTGGACCTCGACCAGTACCTTGGAAGCTTGGCATTCTGCCGAGATGCCATGAGATCAAATTCTAGCTGACCCCATTTGAGAATCAGGCTGGAAAACACTTCCGGATGGAGTTCCCACTCCCCCGGATGAAAGGTCTGCCTGCTCAGGAAGTCCATTCCTGGGATGTGGATCGCCGACCGACAGCAAGAGGTTACCTCCGTCATCGCTAAGGAACTCCTCGTTCCTCCCTGATGATTGATGTAAGCCACTGAAGTTATTCTGTCCGACTGGAACGAAGCTAACTGGGGCCAGGCCAGAAGAGCATTGAAGATCGCTCTCAGCTTCAGAATGTTTATAGGTAGAACAGACTCCGAGTCCAAACTCCCTGAGTCTTAAGGGAGCCCCAGACTGCTCCCCATCCTAGAAGGCTGGCGTCTGTTGTCACAATCACCCAAGATGGTCTGCGAAAGCAGATTCCCTGGAAAGAGATGATCCAGAGACAACCACCATTGAAGAGAATCCTTTGTCTCCTGCATTCAAGGAAACAAATCCGCATAAATCTCTGTTCCATTGCCTGAGCATGTTTAACTGAAGAGGTTTGAGGTGGAACCGAGCAAGCGGGATGATGTTTAACACCTAACTTTACCACTTCCTTGTTCTTAATGTAGGCAAAAAGAATGACTGGGTTGGGAGGGAGGTGATATTTAACAGCTTTGCTGTGGTGCTCTTTGCTGCCTTCTGCTGGGTAGGAGTGATATTCCCAATAGTAATTAGATGATCCGTGGACTCATCGTGTCATTAAAAAGAAAAAGGATTATACACATTTTTGTGCTATATTTTGTTAATATCCTTCCTTTAAAACAAATACTTTTTTTTTTTTTTAAATGACTGTATTAAAATGTAATTTGTGAAATCCCTGATACTGCTATGTGATTCGCTCCTACATCTGTTCTTGTTTGCCTATAGTAGATATTCTACCAGTCCCTGCTAATGACAATCTGCAATAAGAAAACAATGCGAAAGATATTGGCGCAGGAGAGGCATGCCCACGAGCATGTACTGGGCAATACCCGACATCTCTCTATATACTGCTGCCACCTGTTTCATAACAATAAGGTATAGGGGCAAGATGCATGACCACTATCATGTACAGTGGTATACACCAGACATCTCTCTATATACTGCTGAAACTGGACGCTTGTCACGTTACAATAAGGTATAGGGGCAGGAGGCATTACCACTATCATCTACTGTGGTATACACTAGACCTGGCACCAGACATCTCTCTGTGATACTGCTGACACCCGATCCTGGTTTCATTACAATCAGGTATAGGGGCAGGAGGCATGACCACTATCATCTACTGTGGTATACTCTACACCTGGCACCAGACATCTCTCTGTGATACTGCTGACACCCGATGCTCGTCTTGTTACAATAAGACGAAAGTGCAGCAGAGGCATGCCCACTTGCATGCACAGGGGTATACGAAAGAAAAATATTGTGCTTCATATACCATTAACTGTGAAATTACACACAGCTGTCATGCATTTAATGCAACTTATCACCTCCAAACTATCCAAAAACAGCGTAACCAGTAGTGACAATGGTAACCACTACCTGAGGGCGTCAATTACCTGTAATGCCAAGCAAATTGACAAGACTTAACTACTTATGGCCCCGCTGGCAAAGATTATAGGGGTGTTTTGGGCATAAAACCCCCTGAATTCAGCTAAACTAAATGAGCTGCAGCTTGGTTGATGCAATGTCAGAATGAGTAATCTCTCCGAGACGGTACTGGTTTTTCTCAGTGTGCCTTAGGTCTAAATTCAGCATCTAATGCCCATGTAAACGCCAAGTGTAGATGTCCTGGGAATAGCCAGTAGGTAATTATGTACTCAGCTGCAGCACCTTCCTTTACATTGCATCATGGCAGCAGCAGACTGTATTCAGTAGAATGCACATTTGAGAAAATGCAAGCACTGTTACAATGGTCTAAAAATGTCAGCGCAGCTCGCCGAAACCCAGGGGGATTGGCAGATAAAACCGCATTTCACCTGGGAGTCCGGTGACATCTCCATACTGGCTGATCTTTGTTGAACCCTCTGTTTAGCAGGCACTTTGGAATGGGAAACCAGATCCCAGTTGGAGAACCCCTTAAAGCACTTCAGAGTGTTTGCTAAAGTTAAAACATAACTGAAAAATGCTGAGAGATGGGGTGGAGTAAAGCTCTGCAATGTAGGAGTTTTGGCTCCACCTGGTGGACAGGAAGTTTAAGACTTCACGTGAGGATTCATGAATAAATAATCTGAAACAAATTAAACTTTCATGGTTGGGATAAAGTATACATATTAAAATACTTTTCAATGTACTTCTGTTATTTAATTTACTTTGTTGAAAAGCATATGTTTTGTGTTACTGGGGGCTAGCTGGTGTTTGCTGCAACACACATACGCCTCGTCTTTGGCTAACCTCGATTCCCAGTGGTGCATTGCTGCTCTACAGCCGGAGTGAAACAGTTATAGCATTTTATTATTGCTTATAACACATGACAGTTTTATTGTTTGCACTTATCTCCCTTTAACCTCTTAAGGACATATGACAGAATTTTTCCATCATAAAACAATTGAGCAAACTGAAAGCTGTGTCCTTAAAGGGTTAAACTTTATATACTCTGAATCACAATAAAAAGTTTTCCTTTGATACTTGATGACATGCTGCACATACTTTAAATTTCAGAACGGTCTCCTATTAAGCTTCCTCATTACTACTCTTGTAAGAGGATCTTGTTGCAATATGTACCAATACTTTATAACCTCAGCTCATTTCACAAGGGCTTATAAACATGAGCCAAATTTCTTTAGCAAGAATTTACCTCAACTTTATGGGCGTTTCCCCAATATACAACTTCTTTGGAGCCTTTGGAACTTACCTAATGGATCATTAAATATATTTATTTTAACTACTCCTTTTCAATAAATGTGTTGATCCACTAATACACAATCTAAATTTACTGTTATTCTTTTCTGTTAAGAGTTAAGCTAACTATACAACAATTAAGTCAGGAAAATGTGTGCAGAATCCCAGCACCACAAATGAGGATATCCATATAACAATATGGCTTATTAGATGCAAAGCGATTACTCCCCCCCCAACAGTTTAGATGTAGAATAAGTTTTTTTTGTTTGTTTTTTTTTAATGTATTTAACCGATCTTAAAACATTGAGAAGTCTTGGTTTAATTATCTCACCTGCAATGGTCAAAGGATAAACTCCTGCACTGATCAAGCGAATAGAATGCTGAAGGTTAGGAAAGAAGACACTTGCAAGATACACTCTAGCTACTCTGCTTACAGTGGGGAACAAAATAATTCAGCCAATTGAGAAAGTGTTTTCCCCCAGGAGCTTTTTAAATAGGCATACAAGCCAACTGATTTTAATTACTACCTGGCTAAAATGTAAGCCAATATTAAAAAAGGGACATTAAACACTAGATACCTTTAAAATCATAGTATTGATGTCATTTACTGCCCCCTAAAATCATGAGGCTCGCTGTGTCACTACATTCCAGTGCTAATATGTTTGCACATATGTAACCTAGGCACCAATGTCAGCACCATGATTAGCAGGAGGTGCACGAGATGTATTTAGTGTGTAACGCACAGTATCTCTCCTTCACATACCTGCAGTGTAACCTAGGTACCAATATGGCAGCACCATGATTAGAGCAGGCTGAATCAAATGTATTTAATGCTTAATGTCCCTTTAAACTAAAAAATAGCTAAAATTTTAAACATTTTCAATATTTGTTGCATATATCAAACCCTTTGCTAAGCCATTTTGAGCTTTTTTAAAAATATATATTTTTAATTTTTTAAACTTTTTTTTCCCTCCAGAACCCCAAGACTTATACCGTTGGAAAGGTTAGGCAATTACCTTTCCAACGGTGGGTCTGTAGCTGCTTAGATGCCTGAGATACAGGCTTCTAAGCAGCATGCCCCCATCTCCCTACACTTGTCCATTGTCAACTTGAAATAAATTTGTGTGGTGACATCACGTCATTGCATGTGACATCACTGCACCAAACCTGAAGCCCCGGCGATGCCCGTCACTATACAGGCCAGATCGCCAGGGTGGGAGTGGGAGCTCCCAGATTTCCCTCAAGGTGAGTGCCAACGACAGCTCTGAGCCTCAGCACCTGACTGGGACAATTTGCAAAGGTTCAGAGCCGTCATTAGCACTCAAAGGGTTAAAGGGACATGAAACCCAAAAATTCCCATGATTCAGATAGAGAATACAATTTTAAACAACTTTCTAATTTATTTTTATTATCCAATTTGCTTCATTCTTTTGGTATAAATTTGTCAAAGGAGCATCAATATATCTATATGTATATATCTATATATCCACCCATCAGCAGCTAGAACCTAGGTTCTTGGACGCTTCTGTGCATACCTAGATAA
Source organism: Bombina bombina (assembly GCF_027579735.1). Lineage (NCBI taxonomy): Eukaryota > Metazoa > Chordata > Amphibia > Anura > Bombinatoridae > Bombina > Bombina bombina. The sequence goes on along the minus strand of NC_069505.1, from coordinate 291,277,026 downwards.
TCCTTTCAGCAAAGTTGAAAGTTGTTAAAAATTGTATTCTCCATCTAAATCATGAAAAAAAAAAAAAAGTGTTTCAAGTCCCTTTAAATCAATATGTGCTTTAGCATAGCTTAAGTTACATTTATAACCATCAGAAAATGCTATAATATAGCAATGACACAAACATTAAAATTATGGTTGAGATAATCTGAGATTAAAATCCTCCATGTCTCAAAAGTTAATCAATACAAATTTTTGCATAGCAAATTAGCACATCTAGGCAAGTCTTACCCAGAATCCTCTTGTGCATCAGCAAGAATGTATGTGGAGTTTTACTGGGGAAATGCAAGCGGAGAACTTGCCTAGATGTGCTAAACATACATACCTTTATTGCTGAATTTAAACCCACAACATTGCTTAACCCCTTAACTCAGTTAAGACGTTCATTGCCGTCCTAACTGTGCTTGGTTTTAGCGTAGTTACAATGACATGGAACACCCTGTTCTGAAGCAGCTACGGCTTCCTAACTGGTAGTTCGGACTGAAAGGCGTGCCTAGCATAATAGGCTCTCCCCCCAGACCCGATCCCATCATTGAAATCACAAGGTCGTACATGCTTTCAATGTTTTACTGATTTGTTAACATCAGATGTAACAAATTAGTACCGGCAGGAAGGGGTTGAATAGTTTGGTTAATAAACACAACACCACAGGATTGAAAACATTGTTATTTATTGTTTTTTGTAGACTCTCAAATGGCAAGAGACAGTAACGTAGCAAAAACTAAAATGCCGAAGATGTTGAATCACTTCAGTAGATGTTGGGCGCATCAGGTTACAGACGTAGGACAGTGCAACCTCAGACAGATGAAAATGAAGCAACAGAGAAATTAAACTCCTAATGAACAACCTGCAGCACAGTCCTCGCTACATACTGTCACACAAGTAACGGAACTGGCTGGGCAAGCAGGCGACAGTAACGCAGGCTCATTGCTATTACACCAGTGCTTAAATCAGACAAGTAAAGTATTTCAGCTTCTGGTAAACCCTATCCTCTGGTATTAGGAAACTTTTTCTGATCATAAATAAATCCTAGATAAAACAGGCAGCAGTCACAACCTATCAGACGGAAAACTACAATGCAACAATTTTTCCCTATATGGAAACTTTCCAAATGTACAAAGAACGGAATACAAAGAATGTACAGAGGTGCTGTGTGTGCGTACAGTACAATAAAAATATTCTATATTCAAGATGACAAACGGTCTGAGCCGTCCCAGGTGATCAGTCAGAGTTCTCCCTAAGCTTAGGGTAGTGAGCAAAGACTTCAAAGATGCATTTAAGTAAAATGCTACCGAGGCAAGCCCAGATCCAACAGTAACGCCTGCTGCTACATAAACCCAGGGACACCTCTACTGCGGCCAACACATCAGCAACGCTCATGAGAACTCTCCCATGAGCAGCTCATGCCCAACAGATGCTGGAATAGTGTTAGCGCAACACAGGTGAAATCCTGGGGAGAAGGTAACAGCAGGGTCTAACCTCAGCAACCCTTCTGAGTGATGTCTCCTCCAGATGATTTAGTGACATCCATAGTAGTGAAGACCTGCAATGTAAGAGTCTGTGTCAATACATACCGCATTACACCCCAAGACAGAGCCTTCTGCACCATGCATGGCGCATTACACCCCAACATAAACGCACTGCCCACATATCAGGCACATACAGAAAATCCCTAATTCTACTGGATAAATCATGAAACTCCCTCGTTATGTATCAAGTGGCAGAGGTAAAAACTGTAAAGCTCGGCAGCAAGTTTAGCATTTAAACAGTTAATGTTATTAGTGGATGAAAATAGGCAGCTTGTCTTAGTTTATAAAAAAACAGAATTTATGTTTACCTGATAAATTTCTTTCTCCAACGGTGTGTCCGGTCCACGGCGTCATCCTTACTTGTGGGATATTCTCTTCCCCAACAGGAAATGGCAAAGAGCCCAGCAAAGCTGGTCACATGATCCCTCCTAGGCTCCGCCTACCCCAGTCATTCGACCGACGTTAAGGAGGAATATTTGCATAGGAGAAACCATATGGTACCGTGGTGACTGTAGTTAAAGAAAATAAATTATCAGACCTGATTAAAAAACCAGGGCGGGCCGTGGACCGGACACACCGTTGGAGAAAGAAATTTATCAGGTAAACATAAATTCTGTTTTCTCCAACATAGGTGTGTCCGGTCCACGGCGTCATCCTTACTTGTGGGAACCAATACCAAAGCTTTAGGACACGGATGAAGGGAGGGAGCAAATCAGGTCACCTAAATGGAAGGCACCACGGCTTGCAAAACCTTTCTCCCAAAAATAGCCTCAGAAGAAGCAAAAGTATCAAACTTGTAAAATTTGGTAAAAGTGTGCAGTGAAGACCAAGTCGCTGCCCTACATATCTGATCAACAGAAGCCTCGTTCTTGAAGGCCCATGTGGAAGCCACAGCCCTAGTGGAATGAGCTGTGATTCTTTCGGGAGGCTGCCGTCCGGCAGTCTCGTAAGCCAATCTGATGATGCTTTTAATCCAAAAAGAGAGAGAGGTAGAAGTTGCTTTTTGACCTCTCCTTTTACCTGAATAAACAACAAACAAGGAAGATGTTTGTCTAAAATCCTTTGTAGCATCTAAATAGAATTTTAGAGCGCGAACAACATCCAAATTGTGCAACAAACGTTCCTTCTTTGAAACTGGTTTCGGACACAGAGAAGGTACGATAATCTCCTGGTTAATGTTTTTGTTAGAAACAACTTTTGGAAGAACTAAATTGAGACTCCAAGGAGGAGTCAAAGGTTTGTAAACAGGCTTGATTCTAACCAGAGCCTGAACAAAGGCTTGAACATCTGGCACAGCTGCCAGCTTTTTGTGAAGTAACACCGACAAGGCAGAAATCTGTCCCTTCAGGGAACTTGCAGATAATCCTTTTTCCAATCCTTCTTGAAGGAAGGATAGAATCCTAGGAATCTTAACCTTGTCCCAAGGGAATCCTTTAGATTCACACCAACAGATATATTTTTTTCCAAATTTTGTGGTAAATCTTTCTAGTTACAGGCTTTCTGGCCTGAACAAGAGTATCGATAACAGAATCTGAGAATCCTCGCTTCGATAAAATCAAGCGTTCAATCTCCAAGCAGTCAGCTGGAGTGAAACCAGATTCGGATGTTCGAACGGACCCTGAACAAGAAGGTCTCGTCTCAAAGGTAGCTTCCAAGGTGGAGCCGATGACATATTCACCAGATCTGCATACCAAGTCCTGCGTGGCCACGCAGGAGCTATCAAGATCACCGACGCCCTCTCCTGATTGATCCTGGCTACCAGCCTGGGGATGAGAGGAAATGGCGGGAACACATAAGCTAGTTTGAAGGTCCAAGGTGCTACTAGTGCATCCACTAGAGCCGCCTAGGGATCCCTGGATCTGGCCCCGTAGCAAGGAACTTTGAAGTTCTGACGAGAGGCCATCAGATCCATGTCTGGAATGCCCCACAGGTGAGTGACTTGGGCAAAGATTTCCGGATGGAGTTCCCACTCCCCCGGATGCAATGTCTGACGACTCAGAAAATCCGCTTCCCAATTTTCCACTCCTGGGATGTGGATAGCAGACAGGTGGCAGGAGTGAGACTCCGCCCATAGAATGATTTTGGTCACTTCTTCCATCGCTAGGGAACTCCTTGTTCCCCCCTGATGGTTGATGTACGCAACAGTTGTCATGTTGTCTGATTGAAACCGTATGAACTTGGTCCTCGCTAGCTGAGGCCAGGCCTTGAGAGCATTGAATATCGCTCTCAGTTCCAGAATATTTATCGGTAGAAGAGATTCTTCCCGAGACCAAAGACCCTGAGCTTTCAGGGATCCCCAGACCGCGCCCCAGCCCATCAGACTGGCGTCGGTCGTGACAATGACCCACTCTGGTCTGCGGAATGTCATCCCTTGTGACAGGTTGTCCAGGGACAGCCACCAACGGAGTGAGTCTCTGGTCCTCTGATTTACTTGTATCTTCGGAGACAAGTCTGTATAGTCCCCATTCCACTGACTGAGCATGCACAGTTGTAATGGTCTTAGATGAATGCGCGCAAAAGGAACTATGTCCATTGCCGCTACCATCAACCCGATCACTTCCATGCACTGAGCTATGGAAGGAAGAGGAACGGAATGAAGTATCCGACAAGAGTCTAGAAGTTTTGTTTTTCTGACCTCTGTCAGAAAAATCCTCATTTCTAAGGAGTCTATAATTGTTCCCAAGAAGGGAACCCTTGTTGACGGGGATAGAGAACTCTTTTCCACGTTCACTTTCCATCCGTGAGATCTGAGAAAGGCCAGGACGATGTCCGTGTGAGCCTTTGCTTGAGGAAGGGACGACGCTTGAATCAGAATGTCGTCCAAGTAAGGTACTACCGCAACGCCCCTTGGTCGTAGCACAGCTAGAAGGGACCCTAGTACCTTTGTGAAAATCCTTGGAGCAGTGGCTAATCCGAAAGGAAGCGCCACGAACTGGTAATGTTTGTCCAGGAATGCGAACCTTAGGAACCGATGATGTTCCTTGTGGATAGGAATATGTAGATACGCATCCTTTAAATCCACCGTGGTCATGAATTGACCTTCCTGGATGGAAGGAAGAATAGTTCGAATGGTTTCCATCTTGAACGATGGAACCTTGAGAAACTTGTTTAAGATCTTGAGATCTAAGATTGGTCTGAACGTTCCCTCTTTTTTGGGAACTATGAACAGATTGGAGTAGAACCCCATCCCTTGTTCTCTTAATGGAACTGGATGAATCACTCCCATTTTTAACAGGTCTTCTACACAATGTAAGAACGCCTGTCTTTTTATGTGGTCTGAAGACAACTGAGACCTGTGGAACCTCCCCCTTGGGGGAAGTCCCTTGAATTCCAGAAGATAACCTTGGGAGACTATTTCTAGCGCCCAAGGATCCAGAACATCTCTTGCCCAAGCCTGAGCGAAGAGAGAGAGTCTGCCCCCCACCAGATCCGGTCCCGGATCGGGGGCCAACATTTCATGCTGTCTTGGTAGCAGTGGCAGGTTTCTTGGCCTGCTTTCCCTTGTTCCAGCCTTGCATTGGTCTCCAAGCTGGCTTGGCTTGAGAAGTATTACCCTCTTGCTTAGAGGACGTAGCACTTTGGGCTGGTCCGTTTTTACGAAAGGGACGAAAATTAGGTCTATTTTTTGCCTTGAAAGGCCGATCCTGAGGAAGGGCGTGGCCCTTACCCCCAGTGATATCAGAGATAATCTCTTTCAAGTCAGGGCCAAACAGCGTTTTCCCCTTGAAAGGAATGTTAAGTAGCTTGTTCTTGGAAGACGCATCAGCCGACCAAGATTTCAACCAAAGCGCTCTGCGCGCCACAATAGCAAACCCAGAATTCTTAGCCGCTAACCTAGCCAATTGCAAAGTGGCGTCTAGGGTGAAAGAATTAGCCAATTTGAGAGCATTGATTCTGTCCATAATCTCCTCATAAGGAGGAGAATCACTATCGAGCGTCTTTATCAGCTCATCGAACCAGAAACATGCGGCTGTAGCGACAGGGACAATGCATGAAATTGGTTGTAGAAGGTAACCCTGCTGAACAAACATCTTTTTAAGCAAACCTTCTAATTTTTTATCCATAGGATCTTTGAAAGCACAACTATCCTCTATGGGTATAGTGGTGCGTTTGTTTAAAGTGGAAACCGCTCCCTCGACCTTGGGGACTGTCTGCCATAAGTCCTTTCTGGGGTCGACCATAGGAAACAATTTTTTAAATATGGGGGGAGGGACGAAAGGAATACCGGGCCTTTCCCATTCTTTATTAACAATGTCCGCCACCCGCTTGGGTATAGGAAAAGCTTCTGGGAGCCCCGGCACCTCTAGGAACTTGTCCATTTTACATAGTTTCTCTGGGATGACCAACTTTTCACAATCATCCAGAGTGGATAATACCTCCTTAAGCAGAATGCGGAGATGTTCCAACTTAAATTTAAATGCAATCACATCAGGTTCAGCCTGTTGAGAAATGTTCCCTGAATCAGTAATTTCTCCCTCAGACAAAACCTCCCTGGCCCCATCAGACTGGGTTAGGGGCCCTTCAGAGATATTAATATCAGCGTCGTCATGCTCTTCAGTATCTAAAACAGAGCAGCCACGCTTACGCTGACAAGGGTTCATTTTGGCTAAAATGTTTTTGACAGAATTATCCATTACAGCCGTTAATTGTTGCATAGTAAGGAGTATTGGCGCGCTAGATGTACTAGGGGCCTCCTGAGTGGGCAAGACTCGTGTAGACGAAGGAGGGAATGATGCAGTACCATGCTTACTCCCCTCACTTGAGGAATCATCTTGGGCATCATTGTCATTATCACATAAATCACATTTATTTAAATGAATAGGAATTCTGGCTTCCCCACATTCAGAACACAGTCTATCTGGTAGTTCAGACATGTTAAACAGGCATAAACTTGATAACAAAGTACAAAAACGTTTTAAAATAAAACCGTTACTGTCACTTTAAATTTTAAACTGAACACACTTTATTACTGCAATTGCGAAAAATTCAAAATTCACCAAATTTTCACCACAGTGTCTTAAAGCCTTAAAAGTATTGCACACCAAATTTGGAAGCTTTAACCCTTAAAATAACGGAACCGGAGCCGTTTAAAACTTTAACCCCTTTACAGTCCCTGGTATCTGCTTTGCTGAGACCCAACCAAGCCCAAAGGGGAATACGATACCAAATGACGCCTTCAGAAAGTCTTTTCTAAGTATCAGAGCTCCTCTCACATGCGACTGCATGCCATGCCTCTCAAAAACAAGTGCGCCACACCGGCGCGAAAATGAGGCTCTGCTTAAGCTTTGGGAAAGCCCCTAAGGAATAAGGTGTCTAATACAGTGCCTGCCGATATTATTATATCAAAAATACCCAGATAAAATGATTCCTCAAGGCTAAATATGTGTTAATAATGAATCGATTTAGCCCAGAAACAGTCTACAGTCTTAAAAAGCCCTTGTGAAGCCCTTATTTATGATCGTAATAAACATGGCTTACCGGATCCCATAGGGAAAATGACAGCTTCCAGCATTACATCGTCTTGTTAGAATGTGTCATACCTCAAGCAGCAAGAGACTGCACACTGTTCCCCCAACTGAAGTTAATTGCTCTCAACAGTCCTGTGTGGAACAGCCATGGATTTTAGTTACGGTTGCTAAAATCATTTTCCTCATACAAACAGAAATCTTCATCTCTTTTCTGTTTCTGAGTAAATAGTACATACCAGCACTATTTCAAAATAACAAACTCTTGATTGAATAATAAAAACTACAGTTAAACACTAAAAAACTCTAAGCCATCTCCGTGGAGATGTTGCCTGTACAACGGCAAAGAGAATGACTGGGGTAGGCGGAGCCTAGGAGGGATCATGTGACCAGCTTTGCTGGGCTCTTTGCCATTTCCTGTTGGGGAAGAGAATATCCCACAAGTAAGGATGACGCCGTGGACCGGACACACCTATGTTGGAGAAAATCTAATATTTCCAAGTTCAATTGTGTAAAATAAAATATATATATATATATATATATATATATACACACACACACGTATACACACATATATATATATATATATATATATATATATATATACACATATATATATATAATTTTTTTAATTCATCACTAGGAAAGGTTTGACTTGTTTTAGTTCATTGTAACTGCAAATGCATAAGCAAAACTGTCAGCATGTGCAAGCATATAGCTAGTGCCCCATTGACTTTCTGTAATGCCCATGCCCCAGACTTTAGACTGTGCCCCAGGCTCTAAATATTGCCCCCCCAGGCTTACCTCTGCACATGTGGGATGGATGCCAATGGTTTCATCAAGTTTCTCTTTTGTCAAACCACACTTCATTGCAACACCAAAGCCCTGAGTAATCTCTCCAGCATTTGGACCCAAAACATGGAACCCGATCACTCGTTCCTGCAAAAATATAATATCAGGCAGCATAATGTCATGTACATCGTCCTATGGCTCCCAATCACTGGCCGAGCTGCACCATTTGACAAACAAAATTATAAAGTTTACTGCACATATCCAAGGTACTTACCTGATCCTGTTTATTGCAGATAATCTTTGCAAAACAAGTGTTGTTATCACGACTTGGGACTGTCCATTCAAGGGGCCAAAACAGAGTGTGATAAATCTAAAAAAAAAAAAAAATAGAGGAAAGAAAGGGATGTGACATTGTCAATACAGAACAATGGGAACACTTATGTGGAACATAGAATTAAAGGCCTACAAAATGCACAAAGGTTTAGTATTTAAGCTTCAGATACCTCCAAGTTTTCTTCTCCAAAGATTTCAGTGGCCTTCTCCTCAGAATACCCGCAGCAGCCGTACTCCAGGGGCGTAAACACAGTTGTAGGAACATTGATATAATCACACTGTAACAGACAGAGAAGAGAGTTAAGGGATATACACATTTAGTAATAGCTGCCTATTACTATTGTGACTCAGATCCAGGCAGCGCGGCTTCAGCATCTTCCCAAGTGATGCCACAAACTGGAGGAATTCCATTTACTAACTTCCTTAACTGTATGTCTGCTGCTGAGGACATTACACTAAACGTATGATCAGTAGGACATAAAGGCAGTATTCTTGTACATATGCTTTATCAACTCTTCTGTTCTTGCTGTGGGCCAATTTATAATTAAAAGGAGCAGAAAATATTGCGAGTAGCTCTTTCCCTAATTTGTTCTCAGCAGAGGCGATTATATAAGAGGCCTTTAAAATTAGGGACAATTGCATAACAATATGGTAGCAAAACTAAAACTTAACAGTTTAAAAAAAAATAAAAGCCCCCTTAACCGTCAGCAGTTCCTGGGTCTATGAAGCCAACTCACTAAAGAAGAGAACGATAGGAGAGCGCAAGAAAACCAGCTGCACATAATACAGGACCTAGTGAGACTGGAGAGGGTTGTTAGTGGATTTGGGGCGGATACCGTTTTGTTTCATACACCCCACTAGCTTTGTGTCACCTGTGCCTTCCCTTTTCTATTCTATGGTAAAAACCTTATTCAGGGACTTCATCTTATGAATTCTCTCAGGAACTTGTTGGCATATTATAATAAACATCTGCACAAATTAGTGCTCTTGGGATATCTGTAACTGAAGTCTTGAGCTCAGGCAGCACATTTTTCTATAGATATTAAAGAGAGAAACTATACCTTAATGGTGGAGCCGCCATATAGTCTCCGGGCCAACAGTCTCCCGGCCTGGATAGCCACTGGAGTCAGTTCCCACTTTCCATCTAAGATGTCCCCAATAGCGTAAATATGAGGCACGTTTGTTTGCTCCTGATCATTCACTGGAATCTTCCCGTTTCTGTCATAGATGGAAGAGGGGAAAGAACAAAAAAAAAAAAAAAAAAACAAATACCATGAGATATAAACAACTAAAATCTACAGGTAGACAGATTTCACATGACTTAAAATGAAAAAGATCTTTACATTACTGCAAAATACAAATTTACAAGTAACAGTAACTTACATATTTGTAACCAGAGAAGCATGTATTATAAACCGATTTGTGTGTGGCACATTCACAAGCGCAAATCAGGCTCTGAAAAGAGCCGAATGCTGATGGTGGCCATTATAGTCAGCATTCGTTTTTAAAAGTTATAACAACCCAAATGCACATATCTAGTTATGACACTAATTCAATTCAAAGGGTATCATCTCAACACCCATGAATTCTATTTAACAATTACCACGACATTAATTCTACTAGTGCGCCTGTTAAGGCTTTTACAGAAGATCATTACTAATCATCTGGTTGCAGAGTTTATTTAAAAGGATGTCCATATCAAACCCTAACACCAGTGTGTAAGAAGTAGAATTAAAGGGATACTAACCCCCCAAAAAGTTATTTAACCCTTTCATGACAGGGTTATAAAGTCTACACCAGAACAACGTTCCGATGTAGACAAATTGAAATCACGATCGCGAGATTTCAATTATGGGATCGGGTCTGGGGGGCGTCCCTATGACGCTAGGAACGCCCTCCAGACCGCAATCAAATCCTGCAAGCCTAGTAGGCTTCAGGACAGCCATTTGGGATGACGTATTCCGTCATAACGGCTTTAAAGCCCAGTGCTGTTGTGACGGAACACAACGGCATTAAAAGGTTAATGGTTCAGATAGAAAGTTGCTTAAATTTGCTGCCCTAATGTACTCCTATTATCAATTTTTCTTCAGTCTCTTGCTATCTTTATTTGTAAAGAAGGAATGTAAAGCTTAGGAGCCAGCCCATTTTAGGTTCAGCACCCTGGATAGCACCTGCTTATTGGTTTCTAAATGTAGCCCCAGAAGCAGAACTTTTTTCACTTTCTGCGATGAGATTTTTTGCAGTAAAAAAATTTCTGCAGGTCATTTTGAAATAATAAATAATAATAATAAATAATAATAATAAATAATAATAATAAATAATAATAATAAATAATAATAATAAATAATAATAATAAATAATAAATAATAAATAATAAATAATAAATAATAAATAATAAATAATAAATAATAATAAATAATAATAAATAATAATAATAAATAATAATAATAATAATAATAATAATAATAATAATAATAATAATAATAATAATAATAATAATAATAATAATAATAATAATAATAATAATAATAATAATAATAATAATAATAATAATAATAATAATAATAATAATAATATATATATATATATATATATATATATATATATATATATATATATATACACACACACACGGTATATGTATGTATGACATACATACACTAGAACACACAAACACATTTTTACCCCTGCATTGAAAACTATTGAATATTATATATATTTTAATGGGACAAATCATGAATTCAATGCATGGGGTTAGCATGAATACAAGACTAGAAGGGACTGATTTACAGCTCGTCTCTGCCTTTTAATGAAAATAGTTTCAGTAAAGCTGTGACTAAAACCAAAACTCCTCTGAAAATACAGGGCAACAGTAACTATTTTAAAATAAAAATTAGAAACACATCTAAATATTTGCTTTGCAGTTGGTGCTCTATATCAAACTCCCGAGCCTTACAGCATCAAAAGTTTTATGTAGGAAGGGTTAACTGTTGGACAAAATAACAGCTGCCTGTCTGAGGGACACAGGTCACAGAAAATAAATTTTAAACAAAACAGAACTCTCAATGCTCTTGCTGAAATCAGAGTTAAAAGGGACAGTATACTGTAAAATAGTTTTTCCCTTAATGTGTTTACAATTGCTTTTTTTACCAACTGCAGAGTAAAAAAAATGTATGAAAATTAGCTTTTTAAGGTTTATTTCTGTATATTAAAGCTCTGATTTTGTGTTTTGAAGCCACAGCCTAATAAAATGGGTTGAGCTTGTAGGTATAATCCAATCTCATTACTGTATCACATTGTGCAAATATACCTGCTTCTTTATCTTATATCTGTCCTTAAAACAATCACCAATACTTTGAGAGAACAATGGAAAATCAACATTTTATTACCTTATCTCTGCTTTATCACACTGGGAGTGTAATTTCTTCTGCTGGCTGTGTTTACAAAGCTTATCTATAGCTGGTACGCGCGGCCACAAACTTTAAGAATAGGTGGGGATACCACATGCTAAATTAACAATTTCAAATGCCAATATAAGGGTAACCCCTCCTCCTCCCGTTACACTTCACTGACATGCTGGGGAGATAAAGGCACAAGGCAAGGGAGATAGTGGGCAGAAGCAACTTTCAGAAGAGCGGCTATAACTCACACCTCTCCCACTTGCAGGACATTAATCCATTCTGCTCTTCCCTGCATCGTTAAAGGAATAGAAGGGCAACGACAATAACCAATTGACATACTAATTAGTGCACTGCTCACCACCTCCTCCTGCACACGATAAGGCGACAGCAATCCAGGGAAGGGACTCAAGTTTTAAACAGACAGAGCAAGTGTGAAAACAACTCCTCCCCCGTTCTGGCGGTTCAAACTAAGTCACAAAAATAGTGCATCAATCAATTTCAGCAGCCGCCAATAATTGCACTGCACAAAAACTGTTTGTAGTACGTGTCAGTTGTTGCTAGGTATTTGAAATCACTGCTCATGAGAATGGCCAATCAGAGAAAAAAAAAAAAATCTGCTGAATAAATTGGAGTTGAGGAAAATTCTCTGCACAGTGCACAACGGACCTTCTTATTTTTTCTGCGGGCATGCTGCAGTTTCTGCGATAACATCGCAGATCGCACTATGTTCTGCATTGGGGAATGTAGCCACCAATCAGCAAGCACTACCCAGGTGAACCAAAAATGGTCCGACTCATAAGCTTTGCATTCCTGCTTTTCAAATAAAGATGGCAAGAAAACTTGAAAAAAAAAGTAGTAAATTAGAAAGTTGCTTAAAATTGCTACGCTATCTGTATCACAAAAGAAAAAAATAATTGAGTTTAGTATCCCTTTAAAATGTGGTGTAGGAAATAATCAGGCATGGGGGTGCTTTGCCTATTCTGGAGTTGTTGACTTGAACAAAATCACAAAGAGAAGTGCCACTAGTGCAGGGGCATACCCATCCCTTGTTCAGCAGGACAATGATCCTAAGCTGTGCCAGGTGTATCTGAAGTCTACAGAAGAGCAAGGACCTCAACCCCACTGAACATCTTTGGGAATAATTGGAAAGGCAAACTAAAGAAAGTGTCTACAGATGACCACAGAGTGCCGGGATAAGCTGTAGACTTCTACAGTTGTACAATCAATGACAGAGTTAAGCTGTAATTAAAAGGGACATGAACACTTTCAGGATTGACAGAGCATGCTATTTTATACAGCTTAAAATGCACTTTATTTTAGAAATCTGCACCATTCTCTTAGTTGAAGGAGCAGCAGCGCATTACTTAGAACTAGCTCAATACATCTGGTGAGCCAGAAACAAGAGGCATAAATGTGCAGCCACCAATCAGCAGTTAGCTCCCAGTAATGCATTGCTGCTCCTGAACCTACCTAGCTATGCTTTTCAATATAGAATACCAAGAGAATGAAGATTAAATAGAAGTAAATTTAAAACTACATGCACCGATTCATGAAGGAAAAAATGTTAGGCTTCAGGTCCCTTTAAGGCAAATCATGGTCAGACTAAAGATTAAGACTATTTTTAGAATGTACCAAACTTGTTTATTTATTAAACTATTACTGGAAATCATGCGTTTGACAACCATGTTGTACACAACACACAGAACTTACCTCTCATTAACTTTAACACCAACCTTCTCAAGGCCAATATTTTTGGTACACGAGTCTCTTCCCACAGCAACTAAAACCTACGGAAGAGAAAGTGACAAAGGACAATTGTTCATTTACGCGACACTGTACTTAAGCAAAATATTGTGCAAGAACAAGTACTCTAGACCTCTCAGGCTTTAACGGGCAAAGCACATGAGCATGTTTCAGTTTTAAAAGTAGAAGCATTTAAGTTTGGAGTTTTATGATCTCCTATAAATACATCACACAAGTGTGTTTTATCAGAACATAAATAACGTACGGTGTTATATTCTCCTTCGATAATCTGATCTCCCTCTGTTGCTTTTGCGACAACTTTGAGTTTTCCTGGAGCACCGTCCTCTAATTTCTCAACCTGCAAAAAAACCATCACAATGACTTAAAATACTGAACCTCAGAATGCCGATCCAGCGCCTGTCTCACAGAACAATTCAGAAGGTTAGCTAGAAAAAAAGATTCATGTGTGCAGAATTTTTTTGCGAGCATGAAGCAAACTGATCCTTTCCAATATAGAAAAAAACAAAAACACCTCTAAATATTTTTGCGGATATAACCTTATGTAGTGACGGTAAAGTCTATTCTGACTCATCTGAGTAGAGCTGCAACAACTAATCGTCATAATCGATAATAATCGATTATGAAAATAGTTGTCAACGAATCTCATAATCGATTAATCGAGTTGCAATTAGTTGGTCTGTGCACAACACCAGCTGCTTCACTCCAATGAACTCCTGCATATGGTATTGTGTTTTATGGTTATGTCCTTAGCCTAAAGGACGTCTACAGACATTTTACTTTTCACTTTTTCAGGACAGTATAAGTTTACAACTACCCCTGGCTTATGTGCAACACAGATATAATAGTCATTTGGATTGTTTATATTAAATCTGGTGATTTGGAACTATGCTTTTCATGATATAGTGCCAAGCTTGTTGTTTACACCTTGCCCCTAGATTGATGGGAGTTATTTAAATTGACGTGCACTATTATCTGTTTGCACAATTATTAGCGTATTGCTTGCTATTGCCGATTATATGTACTGTAAAAATAAATGTGTAAGGCTGTGTCCTGTAATTGATATACAGTCCTTAGCGATTTTTTTTTTTTTTTATATTTTTAATAAATTGTGATATGTACTAGATTCAACCTTTATAAGTATATATCCATTATTTTTAGAGCGGACTAGATATTTCCCCTAACCTTATAGCTGGTTATTTACCATTGCACATAGATATTCAAGATATTTTTATGTTAGAATGAAGTCAAGGGTTACTTTATTGAGAGGCCCCTTGCCAAGGTAGAAAACACTTAGCATTGGTGAAGAGCTAACAAAGATAAATATCCCACTTTGGTGAAATTGGCAAAACCCTACTTATACACCTCAACAGCCTTTTCTCTGCTGCAGGAAATATAGCTGCAAACAGAGAACCAGACTTAGCCAGAAGCATGTGGACATGCTGAGATGTTTGCATTTCAATGCAAAGTTTCTGAGAGAGTGAACAACAGAATGTTATTAACAGTGATAGTCTCTTTCTAGTTCTACCTCTTTTCAAACAGTTTGTGGTTTTGTTTAATTATAAAACTGTGCTCTGCTGATTAAAAATTGAAGAAACTGTTGTGTTAATGTACAGTTTTAGTCTGAAGTTTATATTTGTAACACTCATTATGTGGATTTTATTTAAAACATAGAAAACTATTATTGATTCTCTTTTTATCCGATTAGTCGATTAATCGAAAAAATAATCGGCAGATTAATCGATTATGAAAATAATAGTTAGTTGCAGCCCTACATCTGAGTATCATAAACCCATCAGAAACTAAAGATCTTACAGAATACTGGTTCTTGTGGCAGAGGTCCCCAATCCTAGGCTATCTGCACCCCTAAACACACTAGCTGGACCCTCACACAGCCAGACCAGATTAAGATCCTGTTACTTACAGAGATTGGCACAAATTTCTTGATGAATTTCACACCATGCGTTTCCATGTACGTGCCAGCTTTATTAGCCATTTCTTGGTCAAAACCGCGAAGAAATATGGATCGCACCATTACAGTGACGTCACATCCAATTCCGGCCAGAAATCCAGCACACTCTAATGCCACATATGATGCTCCAACAACTAGTGTCTTTCCAGGGCAGTAGGGTAAAGAGAAAAGGTCATCACTGAAAAGGGGAAAAAAAAAACAAAAAACGAAGAAAAAGTTAAACACAAATCAGTCAGACCACTAGCAATAACATTTCTATAAACAGCTTCCGATACAGTTCAGAAACAAGCCACATAAAAGCAGTACCTGATCTATAAAACAGATATTGGGGATTTTAAATGACTAAATGGCAGCTTGTGAATGACAGTTTGCTGTGTTGTGATGTAGCACTGTTATGAGTAGGGATCTCATGAGACATTCAGCCAGGGCTAATTAAAAGCAGTAATCTTACTAATGAAATGTTATAAGCATTAGCGATACATGTGAGCCGTACAAGCAGCAACTTCAAAGGCTTTTAAATGGATTAAAAATAAGCACTTTAAATAGTTTATGCTGCAACCACAGAAAGGCAAAACACAGGCACAATATTGGCAAAATAACAAAAATATTGAATTTAAACCCAGATTTCTAAGAACGTGAACCAGACACGACATCCACTAAGCTAGAAGCATTTTACAAAGTTCTTAAGTATTAGTCTGTTTCTGAATTTAATTTCAGGATTGTTGGTTGCTCCATTTTAGAAAGTAGCTGAACCGAGTTCACAAACAAGCTTTGTGCACATGATCTATCCAGCATATATGTCTATGCCAAATGGGACAATAGCCGTCACAGGCTGCAGAATGTACTACACTACAGGCAGCCAGCGGTTACGTCTCACACTGTAGTAAAGCACCGGGTGCAGAATGTACTACACTACAGGCCGCCAGCGGTTAAGTCTCACACTGTAGTAAAGCACCGGGTGCAGAATGTACTACACTACAGGCCGCCAGCGGTTAAGTCTCACACTGTAGTAAAGCACCGGGTGCAGAATGTACAACATCACATGCAGCCAGCGGTTACGTCTCACACTGATGTAAAGCACAGGCTGCAGAATGTACTACACTACAGGCAGCCAGCGGTTACGTCTCACACTGTAGTAAAGCACAGGGTGCAGAAAGTACTACACTACATCACACACAGCCAGTGGTTACGTCTCACACTGATGTAAAGCACCGGGTGCAGAATGTACTACATCACATGCAGCCAGCGGTTACGTCTCACACTGATGTAAAGCACAGGCTGCAGAATGTACTACACTACAGGCAGCCAGCGGTTACGTCTCACACTGATGTAAAGCACAGGCTGCAGAATGTACTACACTACAGGCAGCCAGTGGTTACGTCTCACACTGTAGTAAAGCACAGGGTGCAGAAAGTACTACACTACATCACACACAGCCAGTGGTTACGTCTCACACTGATATAAAGCACCGGGGGTGCACAATGTACAGTACATCACAAGCAGCCAGCGGTCACGCCTCACACTGTAGTAAAGCACAGGGTGCAGAATGAATTACAAACTGCAATAGATCCGCTACTTCCAGGATCAAGAACAGGATTGAGGTCCAGTAAATATGTAGATATTTGGCACAAATGACACCTAGGTATTGACATTTCACTAGCTAAAAAAAGGGCTACTTTTGTGCCCAGAGAGACTTTTTCACTTTCTGTGATGAGATTTTCTGCAGGTAAGTCATTCTAAAATGAAATTCAGTTTTAAACTAGGTAGTTAAACTAAAACACCAGCTCAAGTGCGATGTGTTAACTTAAGAATACATTTTATAATATACTTGTCCTAAAGCCCGTGTACACGGGCCATTTTTTGCAGTACAGCGGTCCAACCCTTTGCTCTCTCTAACCCCCCCTCTCTTTTGCCGTCTCTCCCTCCCCCCCCTCTTTTGCCGTCTCCCTCTCCCCCCCCTCTTTTGCCGTCCCTCTCTCTCTCCTCTTTTGCCGTCTCTCTCTCTCTCTCCTCTTTTGCCGTCTCTCTCTCTCTCTCCTCTTTTGCCGTCTCTCTCTCTCTCTCCTCTTTTGCCGTCTCTCTCTCTCTCTCCTCTTTTGCCGTCTCTCTCTCTCTCTCCTCTTTTGCCGTCTCTCTCTCTCTCTCCTCTTTTGCCGTCTCTCTCTCTCTCTCCTCTTTTGCCGTCTCTCTCTCTCTCTCCTCTTTTGCCGTCTCTCTCTCTCTCTCCTCTTTTGCCGTCTCTCTCTCTCTCTCCTCTTTTGCCGTCTCTCTCTCTCTCTCCTCTTTTGCCGTCTCTCTCTCTCTCTCCTCTTTTGCCGTCTCTCTCTCTCTCTCCTCTTTTGCCGTCTCTCTCTCTCTCTCCTCTTTTGCCGTCTCTCTCTCTCTCTCCTCTTTTGCCGTCTCTCTCTCTCTCTCCTCTTTTGCCGTCTCTCTCTCTCTCTCCTCTTTTGCCGTCTCTCTCTCTCTCTCCTCTTTTGCCGTCTCTCTCTCTCTCTCCTCTTTTGCCGTCTCTCTCTCTCTCTCCTCTTTTGCCGTCTCTCTCTCTCTCTCCTCTTTTGCCGTCTCTCTCTCTCTCTCCTCTTTTGCCGTCTCTCTCTCTCTCTCCTCTTTTGCCGTCTCTCTCTCTCTCTCTCTCCTCTTTTGCCGTCTCTCTCTCTCTCTCCTCTTTTGCCGTCTCTCTCTCTCTCTCCTCTTTTGCCGTCTCTCTCTCTCTCTCCTCTTTTGCCGTCTCTCTCTCTCTCTCCTCTTTTGCCGTCTCTCTCTCTCTCTCCTCTTTTGCCGTCTCTCTCTCTCTCCTCTTTTGCCGTCTCTCTCTCTCTCTCCTCTTTTGCCGTCTCTCTCTCTCTCTCCTCTTTTGCCGTCTCTCTCTCTCTCTCCTCTTTTGCCGTCTCTCTCTCTCTCTCCTCTTTTGCCGTCTCTCTCTCTCTCCCCTCTTTTGCCGTCTCTCTCTCTCTCTCCTCTTTTGCCGTCTCTCTCTCTCTCTCCTCTTTTGCCGTCTCTCTCTCTCTCTCCTCTTTTGCCGTCTCTCTCTCTCTCTCCTCTTTTGCCGTCTCTCTCTCTCTCCTCTTTTGCCGTCTCTCTCTCTCTCTCCTCTTTTGCCGTCTCTCTCTCTCTCTCCTCTTTTGCCGTCTCTCTCTCTCTCTCCTCTTTTGCCGTCTCTCTCTCTCTCTCCTCTTTTGCCGTCTCTCTCTCTCTCTCCTCTTTTGCCGTCTCTCTCTCTCTCTCCTCTTTTGCCGTCTCTCTCTCTCTCTCCTCTTTTGCCGTCTCTCTCTCTCTCTCCTCTTTTGCCGTCTCTCTCTCTCTCTCCTCTTTTGCCGTCTCTCTCTCTCTCTCCTCTTTTGCCGTCTCTCTCTCTCTCTCCTCTTTTGCCGTCTCTCTCTCTCTCTCCTCTTTTGCCGTCTCTCTCTCTCTCTCCTCTTTTGCCGTCTCTCTCTCTCTCTCCTCTTTTGCCGTCTCTCTCTCTCTCTCCTCTTTTGCCGTCTCTCTCTCTCTCTCCTCTTTTGCCGTCTCTCTCTCTCTCTCCTCTTTTGCCGTCTCTCTCTCTCTCTCCTCTTTTGCCGTCTCTCTCTCTCTCTCCTCTTTTGCCGTCTCTCTCTCTCCTCTTTTGCCGTCTCTCTCTCCTCTTTTGCCGTCTCTCTCTCCTCTTTTGCCGTCTCTCTCTCCTCTTTTGCCGTCTCTCTCTCTCTCTCCTCTTTTGCCGTCTCTCTCTCTCCTCTTTTGCCGTCTCTCTCTCTCTCCTCTTTTGCCGTCTCTCTCTCTCTCCTCTTTTGCCGTCTCTCTCTCTCCTCTTTTGCCGTCTCTCTCTTTATCCCCCCCTCTTCTGCTCTCTCTATCCCCTCTTTAGAGCTCTCCGTCTCTCGGCAGTCGGCCCCAGCATCTGGCCCGCCTGCGTCATGCCCGGGTCCCACCCACTTCACCACACGCCAGGTGTGTTTGTCCTTGCGCGCAGTCTACTGCGCATGACAGCTTCGGATAAACACACTTGGCCTTTTATTATATAGGATTGCAGCATTTAAAATTGCATTGCAAATTAGCTGCAGTGAAAAAAAAAAAAAAAAAAAGTTTTAAAGTTTCTCTTGAATAATATTTCTCCTTTGCTCTTGATCTGACATCACAGAATTATAAGGTAAAAATTAAGAAGAAAAAAAAAAAGTGCATTGCTCACAAGAATGTCTTACATTCATTCAAGAGTCTTGAGAAAGGCCTGTATATAGAGGCCGAAACGCGTCGACTTAAAAAAGAGCTTACCAGTTTAAACAATATATAATCGGAGACTTTTTGCACTATTTTGATCTATTTTTCGCAGGATATTCCAGGGACTCTGACAGACTTCTGCGACACAGGATTCACTAGGAATACAAAAGTTTGATTCCTTCCCCCCCATTTTTGATAGACATTTGTCACTTGGAATCACTAGCTAACTGATTTTTAATTTGTTTTTTCCCTCCCCTTTTTTTCCCTTTGGACACCATCAATTGACACTGTTCATATACACTCCTGTAGCTGGGATGATATTCTGTTTTATTATGATGAGCACATTGTTAAGTACCTAGGATTGATTTATATCCACTATCCCGTTATTTGTAGCTTGTGAGTATCATATCTAGTCCTTATCAGGGCTGATACCCAAGTTTGAAATATGATAACACTCTTATAATTGCTGTCAGTCAAGAGACACCTCGTTTTAATGTCTTATTAGCACATGGATCCATGCGTTTTATTACATTGACTTGATAATTAGGATTTCTTACTACTTTTGTGATATATCTATTGTAATAGATTTATGCACGTTTTATACATATCTACGTATTTTTTATTTTTAAGCTATTTCCTATTCATTTTACCTCAGTTACCTTGCCTCTCTGAAGAGGCGCTCTGGACACACCCCTTATTATAAGTCTCTCTAAATAGCTAGGTAACTATTTGTTCAGAGCTATAGGTACTCTTTTCCTTGGCACTTGGTCTCCCATCCTTTACATTCAAGAGTCACAGCTTTGAAGATTAGAAAAGCCTAGGGGCAAGCTTATTAAATCCCTGACAGCCAGTCATCAATGTGTTGCAACTTTGAAGAGAACAGTCAAATACAGAGCAGTGCTGCAAACAGTGCTTTGCTCTGGATGAAATGTATTAAGGAAAACACACACAGTGCAGACACAGCACAGTGCAGGTGTCTGGTACTTTCTGCAGACATACTGCATTTTCTGCAATGACATCTCAGATTACAGCAGGTTATGCTTGGAGCTTTTGTAACGGTATGGCCGACTGGGATACCTCTAAATTACAGTAGTTTCAGCTGAGGAACATCAGTTTTTCAAAAACAAAACTGCAATATATTGTAAAATGACCTCCATACAGGAAAAAAACAAAACAATGACTAACTTTCCGTCAGCATATATAAAAGTTAAACAATGATAATTAGGTACACAATGCAAGAGCCAGCCCCCCTTATAGAGTGACACATGCTCACATAATTCACATCTAAACTGACTGTAAATACATTCTTAAAGACCCATTTACCGCAATGGGTTAAACATTTGTTTGAGCGACCACCCCACCCTCAGAAAATCAGGTAAACAGAAGGTGCTTATGTGACATTACAGACAGTTTAGTTAATCATTATTCAACATGCCATTAGCAACTTTCACTATAAGTCCCTAACTCCATATAAAGGTCAAGGTGCGGCAAGCAGCAGTTGTGATTGTCTGGTTTTGTCTTCCTGTAGTAGTATTAAAGGGACACTAACTGGTTAGGGGACATGCAAGCTTTGCACTGCTGGCCCTGGCTTATTAAGGAGTTAACACATAGGTAAAGTCTCTCCCAGGAGCCCCAAGTATTTTAGCTCCAGTGAAGAAAACAGCAGGTGATTGGTGGCTATTTGCAACAGTTGCTCCTGATTGGTTGTCAAGCTGTGCTCCGATTGGGAGCTGAAGACATTCCACACAAAAGCATTTTAAAGAGCGATGAAAGTCCAAATTAAGTTTTCATGATTCAGATAGAGCAGTAATTTTAAATGACGTCTCAATTTACTTTTATCATAACATTTGCCTAGTTCTCCAGGTGTTCGTTGTTGAAAAACATACCTAGGTAGACTCAGGAGCAGCAATGAGTTACTGGTAGCTAGCTTCTGATTGGTTGCTGCACATGAAAGTGTCTTGTCATTGGCTCAACCGATGTGCACTACTGGGAACTGACTAAGCACTTCTCTGCAGCGGACTAACCCTTTGCCGGGGTTTAACACAGTTATATGCAGTAAGCAACAGTGCAATATCATGCTCCAGCACAGGGGTTCTCAAACCTGTCCACAGACCTCCTCAACAGGCTATATTTTCAGGATTAATAAGCACGTTTACTAATCAGCTGATTCACCTGTGCTCCAGTTCAAAATCTGGCCTGTTAGGGAGGCCTGGTTTGAAATCCCCTGGCCTAGCAGATATGTATGTATATATGTATATGTATGTATATATGTATATGTATGTATATATGTATATATGTATATGTATGTATATATGTATATGTATGTATATATGTATATGTATGTATATATGTATGTATATATGTATGTATGTATATATATATATATATATATATATATATATATATATATATATATATATATATATATATATATATATATATATATATATATACATACATATATATATATATATATATATATATATATATATATATATATATATATATATATATATCTTTACCTAGGATCAACAATGCTCTAAATGATTTAGAGGCCATTTTAAGGCTGCTCCCTGCAAGGAATGTAAAAACATTCCCTTTGTATCTGTGGGTGGAGACTACAGAATGCTCATGAAGTATTTCCTTACATATTAAAATGATGAAATCTGTGTCCTACTTAACAAGCAGGGAGCGATTACAAAACACTTTTATCTTCAGTAAGATTAACCGGGAGCGTGCCAAGACAATGCGGTGATCCAGCACTCACCTGGTGATGCAATACTCCTTGTCACCAGGTATGTCCAAATATCGAGGTCGTTCCCCTGTTGCAATCACAAACTTCTCTGCAGTGTAGAAAACTTCTTTCCCCTTCTTGTTTGTTGCCTAAACAGCAAGAAAAGAGAAGTGCAGCGTTGCATGAAGTGTGCACACCAAACCAATGTGAGCCGGCCAAACACTACTGAACGCACCTTTATTTTATGGGGCTCCACAAATTCCCCGTAGGCATTTTCATAACGGACATTTTTGTCCCTCAGGGAGACCCTGTATCCCCAATTCAAGGAGCCGATGTAGTTCTGGATTTCGTCTGTCATTGTAGACCAGTTATGTTTAACTGTAAACAAAATATTGCCACATTTAAAAAAAAAAAAAAAAAAAGCTTCCTTTACACATTTTGTAAACCATTTAAAGGGACAGTACACTGTAAAATAGTTTTTCCATAAATGTATTTTAATTGACTTGTTATACCAACTGCAGAGTATAAAATATTTGAGAAATTGCATTTTCGGGTTTGTGTATCTGAAGTAGCTGGTTTTGTGCTTTGAAACCACAGCCTATTACAATGGGTTGAGCTTCAGTTAATATCAGATCTCATTATGTTATCACTTTTATGTAAACAGACTTGCTTCCTTATCCTATATTTGTCTGCAACACCAAAGCTCAATACATAGAGAGAACAATGGAAAATTATCATTTTATTACTTAACTATCATGCCCCCCACTGAGGGTGTAATCTCTTCTGCTGGCTGTGTTTACTTAGGCTATTCAATAGCGTATACGCCAGTATCAAAACTTTCAGTATAGGTTGGGAAACCACAAGCTAAATCAGCTATTTCAAATGCTGAAATATGAGTAAAGGAGCTACTTCCAACCAGTTTAATACACTCTAGCAGGTAAAAAGGATCATTTGGAATAATTTAAAGGGGAGAAAGTTTTTGGGTGAACTATCCCTTTAAATTCAGTTCTGTGCTACCTCAAACAGATAAGTTGTATAACCATTTGTATGTAGGTACATGCATATGTATTAAAGTGATAGTCTAGTCAAATTTAAACTTTCATGATTCAGATAAGGCATGCTATTTAAACAACTTTCCAATTTACATTTATCAAATTTGCTTTGTTCTCTTGTTATTCTTAGTTGAAAGCTAAACCTAGGTAGGCTCATGTGCTAATTTATAAGCCCTTGAAGGCCCCCTCTTATCCAAATGCATTTTGATAGTTTTTCACAACTAGACAGCGCTAGTTCATGTGTACTATAAAGATACCATTGTGCTCACTCCTATGGAGTTATTTATGAGCCCGCACTGCTTGGCTAAAATCTAAGTTTGTAAAAAGAACTGAAATAAGGGGGGCAATTTGCAGAGGCTTAGATACAAGGTAATCAGAGGTAAAAAGTATATTAATATAACTGTTGGTTATGCAAAACTGGGGAATGGTAAAGGGATTTTTTTTTTTTTTTTTTTTTTAAACAATTCTGGAGTAGAGTGTCCCTTTAAGCAAACCCAGATTGCACCCAGAGACAGAATAGAATGTAAACACATTTTAACTTTGTGTTGCCAAAATCCAAAATCAGTAAAATGTAGAAAGGTAAAGAAGCTTCAGACACAAAATGTCACACTGATATCATGAAATAATCAAATCCGATTTGTCTTACCTTGTTTATCATATTCCCAGCCAAACTTCTCAGAATCTTTAAGTGACTGGCCCAAAATGGCAGCTTGGTGCATTAACTTCTTAGGAATGCACCCAACATTCACGCACGTTCCACCAAGTCCTGCAATAAAGCCACAACTATAAACCCCACAAGACAAGTGATTTTAGGTGTGTACAACGTGAGATCACAGCACATCAAAGAATCCCTCTGTAGCTAGTCCCTGTAGCTGAGGGTGTGCCTGGCCAATCATTTTACTTCTAGCAAACCAACATTAAATCCGTGCGAGTCACCTCTGTTACCGCTGTGTAAGGTATAGCAAGTCAGTAAATGGAATAGCAAGAGCCACAATGATAACTTACCCCAAGAGGTGCCAAGTGGGGTGGGAACAACATAATCTAAGACCATGACCTTCTTTCCCATGGACGAAGCTTCCTGTGCAACAAGTAAACTCATTTTAGTAGACTGAACATACACTTTTTTTCTCTTGCCCTGCATGGGTAATGCCATAAATATTCCAGATTATATCAGTAAATGATGGGACTAAGATGATTAGTGATACAACTGGTTCTTTATTAAACATACTTAGAAGAAAACCTTTGTGGGAAGTGGAGTTAGCAGGGACTCTGGGTAATGTGCTGCATGATATAATGAGACCACTATATGCTTATTGTGGTGCAGAGTGTTGCTGGTTAGTTCAGGACAAAAATGTGCACCAGCCACATAACATGACCAAAAGCTGCCTTTTAGATGCAAATCTGAGTGCCATGCCCCTTTTATTCTACGATTGGCTATATGCACAAGCTTTCTGATTTCAGTTATATCAACCGTGAGATTTTTTGCAGGGCAATATATAGGATGGGTACAACAGTACAAAAGCTCCAGTTTACCAAAACAGCTATACAGGTGAATGTGCAGAATGGAACCAGAAGTAACTACTGAATTATTTCACCATAGCAAGTTTTCTAATATTGGACTAATCATTTCACAGAGAACAAGGTTAACGGGACAGCACAATACTGTTGTATACCACCTGAGAGAACCATTAACCTGCTGGCAGACATTTTATTCAGCTGACTAGTTATTTGTCATCACACTGACGTTCAGACACAAGGCAAGTGTTGTACAGCAGATAATTAACTGGATAAAAAGCCTTATTGCTTGAACCTCGTCTATTAAAACGAGGATCAGAAAAAAAAAAAGAATAATACACGCACTTGCGATCAAGAAGAGTCCTGGCCGTTTGCTCTCACATTAGTGGATTTTATGTACTAACACCAGTGTACACTAGGTCAGTGTTTCTCAACAGCCGGGCCGCGGCCCACTACCGGGCCGCGACGGCCCTGCTGGTGGGCCGCGACCCGACATAGCCTCCAGACACTCACTCTGACAGGCCCGTCTTTACACATGTCCAAAATTTCGGACGGGCCTGTTAGAGTGCCACTGCGCATGTTTGTATGCGCCACTGCTCATGTCTGTATGCGCAGTGTGAATGGCTAGCGGCGCACTGTGAGGAATGGCGGGCGGCGTGCAGAGCAGATCGGCTCACAGGTAGGGAACTCCACTGTCACCAATGTTAAATAATTAAGGCCACTGACACTAACATTGATATTTAGGACGGCCACTGGACTCCAATGTGTACATATATTATATATAATTATATATATATATATATATATATATATATATATATATATATATATATATATATATATATCCCACTAACACCAATGAATTAGCACATAATTAACCCACTGTAATATATTTATTATAATTATATGATAATTCAGTGGGATCCATATACAATATATATATATATACACACATACATAGTTTACAGTGGGTTAATTTTATGATAATTCATTGGTGTCAGTGGGATATTTATAGATCCCACTGACACACATTAATTATTACATAAACAACTGTAAACCATACATATACTGTGTAGAGATAGAGATGATAGAGATAGAGATAGAGATGATAGAGATAGAGATAGAGATGATAGAGATAGAGATAGAGATGATAGAGATGATAGAGATAGAGATAGAGATGATAGAGATAGAGATGATAGAGATAGAGATGATAGAGATAGAGATGATAGAGATAGAGATGATAGAGATAGAGATGATAGAGATAGAGATGATAGAGATAGAGATGATAGAGATAGAGATAGAGATGATAGAGATAGAGATAGAGATGATAGAGATAGAGATAGAGATGATAGAGATAGAGATGATAGAGATAGAGATAGAGATGATAGAGATAGAGATGATAGAGATAGAGATGATAGAGATAGAGATGATAGAGATAGAGATAGAGATAGAGATAGAGATAGAGATAGAGATAGAGATAGAGATAGAGATAGAGATAGAGATAGAGATAGAGATAGAGATAGAGATAGAGATAGAGATAGAGATAGAGATAGAGATAGAGATAGAGATAGAGATAGAGATAGAGATAGAGATAGAGATAGAGATAGAGATAGAGATAGAGATAGAGATAGAGATAGAGATAGAGATAGAGATAGAGATAGAGATAGAGATAGAGATAGAGATAGAGATAGAGATAGAGATAGAGATAGAGATAGAGATAGAGATAGAGATAGAGATAGAGATAGAGATAGAGATAGAGATAGAGATAGAGATAGAGATAGAGATAGAGATAGAGATAGAGATAGAGATAGAGATAGAGATAGAGATAGAGATAGAGATAGAGATAGAGATAGAGATAGAGATAGAGATAGAGATAGAGATAGAGATAGAGATAGAGATAGAGATAGAGATAGAGATAGAGATAGAGATAGAGATAGAGATAGAGATAGAGATAGAGATAGAGATAGAGATAGAGATAGAGATAGAGATAGAGATAGAGATAGAGATAGAGATAGAGATAGAGATAGAGATAGAGATAGAGATAGAGATAGAGATAGAGATAGAGATAGAGATAGAGATAGAGATAGAGATAGAGATAGAGATAGAGATAGAGATAGAGATAGAGATAGAGATAGAGATAGAGATAGAGATAGAGATAGAGATAGAGATAGAGATAGAGATAGAGATAGAGATAGAGATAGAGATAGAGATAGAGATAGAGATAGAGATAGAGATAGAGATAGAGATAGAGATAGAGATAGAGATAGAGATAGAGATAGAGATAGAGATAGAGATAGAGATAGAGATAGAGATAGAGATAGAGATAGAGATAGAGATAGAGATAGAGATAGAGATAGAGATAGAGATAGAGATAGAGATAGAGATAGAGATAGAGATAGAGATAGAGATAGAGATAGAGATAGAGATAGAGATAGAGATAGAGATAGAGATAGAGATAGAGATAGAGATAGAGATAGAGATAGAGATAGAGATAGAGATAGAGATAGAGATAGAGATAGAGATAGAGATAGAGATAGAGATAGAGATAGAGATAGAGATAGAGATAGAGATAGAGATAGAGATAGAGATAGAGATAGAGATAGAGATAGAGATAGAGATAGAGATAGAGATAGAGATAGAGATAGAGATAGAGATAGAGATAGAGATAGAGATAGAGATAGAGATAGAGATAGAGATAGAGATAGAGATAGAGATAGAGATAGAGATAGAGATAGAGATAGAGATAGAGATAGAGATAGAGATAGAGATAGAGATAGAGATAGAGATAGAGATAGAGATAGAGATAGAGATAGAGATAGAGATAGAGATAGAGATAGAGATAGAGATAGAGATAGAGATAGAGATAGAGATAGAGATAGAGATAGAGATAGAGATAGAGATAGAGATAGAGATAGAGATAGAGATAGAGATAGAGATAGAGATAGAGATAGAGATAGAGATAGAGATAGAGATAGAGATAGAGATAGAGATAGAGATAGAGATAGAGATAGAGATAGAGATAGAGATAGAGATAGAGATAGAGATAGAGATAGAGATAGAGATAGAGATAGAGATAGAGATAGAGATAGAGATAGAGATAGAGATAGAGATAGAGATAGAGATAGAGATAGAGATAGAGATAGAGATAGAGATAGAGATAGAGATAGAGATAGAGATAGAGATAGAGATAGAGATAGAGATAGAGATAGAGATAGAGATAGAGATAGAGATAGAGATAGAGATAGAGATAGAGATAGAGATAGAGATAGAGATAGAGATAGAGATAGAGATAGAGATAGAGATAGAGATAGAGATAGAGATAGAGATAGAGATAGAGATAGAGATAGAGATAGAGATAGAGATAGAGATAGAGATAGAGATAGAGATAGAGATAGAGATAGAGATAGAGATAGCGATAGAGATAGAGATAGAGATAGAGATAGAGATAGAGATAGAGATAGAGATAGAGATAGAGATAGAGATAGAGATAGAGATAGAGATAGAGATAGAGATAGAGATAGAGATAGAGATAGAGATAGAGATAGAGATAGAGATAGAGATAGGATAGAGATAGAGATAGAGATAGAGATAGAGATAGAGATAGAGATAGAGATAGAGATAGAGATAGAGATAGAGATAGAGATAGAGATAGAGATAGAGATAGAGATAGAGATAGAGATAGAGATAGAGATAGAGATAGAGATAGAGATAGAGATAGAGATAGAGATAGAGATAGAGATAGAGATAGAGATAGAGATAGAGATAGAGATAGAGATAGAGATAGAGATAGAGATAGAGATAGAGATAGAGATAGAGATAGAGATAGAGATAGAGATAGAGATAGAGATAGAGATAGAGATAGAGATAGAGATAGAGATAGAGATAGAGATAGAGATAGAGATAGAGATAGAGATAGAGATAGAGATAGAGATAGAGATAGAGATAGAGATAGAGATAGAGATAGAGATAGAGATAGAGATAG
Organism: Bombina bombina; assembly: GCF_027579735.1. Taxonomy (NCBI): domain Eukaryota; kingdom Metazoa; phylum Chordata; class Amphibia; order Anura; family Bombinatoridae; genus Bombina; species Bombina bombina. The sequence continues at coordinate 291,248,257 of NC_069505.1, read as the reverse complement.
AGATAGAGATAGAGATAGAGATAGAGATAGAGATAGAGATAGAGATAGAGATAGAGATAGAGATAGAGATAGAGATAGAGATAGAGATAGAGATAGAGATAGAGATAGAGATAGAGATAGAGATAGAGATAGAGATAGAGATAGAGATAGAGATAGAGATAGAGATAGAGATAGAGATAGAGATAGAGATAGAGATAGAGATAGAGATAGAGATAGAGATAGAGATAGAGATAGAGATAGAGATAGAGATAGAGATAGAGATAGAGATAGAGATAGAGATAGAGATAGAGATAGAGATAGAGATAGAGATAGAGATAGAGATAGAGATAGAGATAGAGATAGAGATAGAGATAGAGATAGAGATAGAGATAGAGATAGAGATAGAGATAGAGATAGAGATAGAGATAGAGATAGAGATAGAGATAGAGATAGAGATAGAGATAGAGATAGAGATAGAGATAGAGATAGAGATAGAGATAGAGATAGAGATAGAGATAGAGATAGAGATAGAGATAGAGATAGAGATAGAGATAGAGATAGAGATAGAGATAGAGATAGAGATAGAGATAGAGATAGAGATAGAGATAGAGATAGAGATAGAGATAGAGATAGAGATAGAGATAGAGATAGAGATAGAGATAGAGATAGAGATAGAGATAGAGATAGAGATAGAGATAGAGATAGAGATAGAGATAGAGATAGAGATAGAGATAGAGATAGAGATAGAGATAGAGATAGAGATAGAGATAGAGATAGAGATAGAGATAGAGATAGAGATAGAGATAGAGATAGAGATAGAGATATATATAGAGAGATATATAGAGAGATATAGAGAGAGATATAGAGAGATATAGAGAGATATAGAGAGATATAGAGAGAGATAGAGAGAGATAGAGAGATATAGAGAGAGATAGAGAGAGATAGAGAGAGATAGAGATAGATAGAGATATATATATAGATAGAGATAGATAGAGATAGATATATAGATAGAGATAGATATATAGATAGAGATAGAGATATATAGATATAGATAGAGATATATAGATAGAGATATAGATATAGATATAGATATATATATATACCCACTCCCGATGCTTACCGGGCCCTGGACAGGTCCGGTTAAAACTTACCGGGCCTTGAGGTCACTTAGGTTGAGAACCACTGCACTAGGTCATACCTTAGAACAAGCCAGGCCTCCCGAGCCACCGCCAATGACAATAAGATCGTAGTCATAGGTCACACTGTCGTCACCCAGTAACTTCGCCAGGGTCCCGTCTTGATGAGCCTGTGAAACGTTTAACAGAAGAGGTGAGGTGCTGGTACAAATACAGAGTGGTACAGCCAGAGAGAACAAGTATACATCCTATTCGGTACAATATAGAAGTGGTTATGTGCATGACAACCACACTATGGGGCATATTTATCAAGCTCCGTATGGAGCTTGAAGCCCTGTGTTTCTGGCGAACACCACAAGTTATGAAGCAGTGGGCTAAAGACTGCTGCTCCATAATCTGTCCGTCTGCTCTGAGGCGGCGGACAGACATCGCCGAAAAATCAACCCGATCCAATACGATCGGGTTGATTGACACCCCCTGCTAGTGTCTGATTGGCTGCAAAATTGAAGGGGGTGGCATTGCACCAGCAGTTCACAAGAACTGCTGGTTTAATGATAAATGCAGACAGCGTATACTGTCGGCATTTATCGATGTGCAGCGGACATGATCTGCAATATCGGATCATGTCCGCTCGCACATAGTAAATAGGCCCCTATGTGTTTAACTAAAACAACGAGGTATAAAAAGTATTCTCATGCAGCGCAACATCTAGTGACAAAGAATATGTACAAGACTTACCTGAAGTGTTTTATCACAACCACCAACATGCGTTTTATTTACAAACACACAAGGGACAGTCTTCTGTCCGGTCATTTCATGAAGCACGCCCTGAATACTGGCACCATCGTCTACAGACACAAGATATAGCACACATAAATAAAGCAGCACATCACCAGTATACTGTAAATACTAAATTGAATAAGCTAAACTTGATTTCACAAAAAAAAAAAAAAAAAATTAAAAAAAAAATTGAATACGAGCTTAAAAAAAAAAAAAAAAAAAAAAAACTACTACATTGTACCACACTATTTATTCTTCCTGGTTTTGTTGTAGTTTTTCTACTACGCTGACAGCTTAGAGCGCATTCCGATCATCATACATTTTGCCCAGTGATTGAGGTGCATAAGAGTTCGGTTATATCAGTGCCTACTGGTCACAGCAGAGGAGAGAAGCTTATTCAAATGTCTTTATGGTGGTGTGTCCCTGACGACAAAGAGTGCATCTTACTTAACATTACTGGTTTAAATGCTTTTAAAGCATTTATTTCTTTCTAATGACACGATGAGTCCACGGATCATCTAATTACTATTGGGGAATATCACTCCTGCCCAGCAGGAGGCGGCAAAGAGCACCACAGCAAAGCTGTTAAATATCACCTCCCTTCCCTCCCAACCCAGTCACTCTCTTTGCCTACGTTAAGAGCAAGGATGTGGTAAATGTAGGTGTTAGAAAAGATTCTTCAATCAAGAGTTTATTATTTTAAATTAGTAAGAGATTGTGCTGCTTTGTCCTGGGGTGTAGCCGTAGTCCATATCAGTCTCTTCAGTAGAGCAGTGGTGGCTTTAGAGCAATGGGAACTTGTGCGACATAATTCTCACTGCGCCTCCCATACTGATGCTGCCCTAACTATGAAAAACAGAGATCTTACTCAGTCCTTTCTTTTTTTGTCGCAGGTCCATGTGAGGGAGTGGACCTCTCAAACCTGGGAACTGCCTTGCTGTCAGGCAGAATATGAGGCAAGTGCTGACTTTAAATTTCTGGGATCAACGGAACTTAGAAAAAGTTGGGCACCTTATTTCATAAGAGGGACATATAAGAAAGCCTTTATTATAATTGGGCACAATATTTTGGCACAAATTCTCCTTTGTACTCAGGAGACCTTATGGGGACAGCATAGACGCAGGCTCTGGGGCAGGTAATTCATTTGGCAGCGTTTACATCTCCCGGCGTTTACTTAACGAATAGGCCGACCAGGAGATTTGTATTGGACACACCCACGATGGGCGGTACAAGAGGTGGCAATTGTGTTGCGTGCCTTTTTCCTCTCAATTCCTAACAATGAAAGGTGAAGTTCTTATGCCGATTCCTATAACGCATCTCACAATATGTGTGTTTAGTCAGACTTTCTACTGTGAGTTCCAGATCTGACAGTGTGGGAACGGCTCCTGCTCAGAGGGTTCAACGATCAGGTAGCCACCTCAAAGTTTTCCTGAGGTGTAGAGGTGATCTGCAGTGTTAGTTAAGACTTCTGTCCTGTCTAGCTTTAATAAATGAGAGGGGGAAAAAAAAAAAAAAAATTTACACTTTAAAATTTAAAGGGATAGTAACGTTTTTTGTATGCTTTGATTTTCAAAAGATTTATACTTTATGAAAAATTGTTTTCATTGCGAGTCAGAACGGACCAATAGGCCTTACAAGGTGTCACTTGTCCTTTATGTTTTGATGCCAATGTGGAACCACCAATCCCTTTCTGTTCCTCATGCATTGAGAGAACTTTAAAACTATAGGGATAGACGTTTTCTGAGCCAACTTTTTCAAGAGGATACTGTTCAGGAATCCAATGACAATGTTCAATTTATGCCGCAGCTTTCTCCACAAGCGTCCCAAATTTTACCGCCCTCACATACAGTGCCCTGCGCTTCCTCTATAGCTCCTGCTGGGGTTACTTTACAAGACATCACTTTTCTCATGTCTTCTGCAGTTTCAGAAGAGTTTCCTGCTTTTTCAATGTTGCAGGGAAAGCGTAAGAGGAAAAGCAGACATTCAATAAGCGAGGTTTCTGACGCAGTTCTTGCAATTGCAGATGCCCCCTCCCAGAAGTCTGAGGAGGGGGATACAGTAGTAGCACCTGAAGGTGAAATTACAGATTCCGACAGTGTAATCCCTCTTACTGATACTGAAGTGGTATCCTTCAGGTTTAAGCTAGAACACCTTCCTCTGCTACTAAAGGAGGTTTTAGCTACATTGGACGGCAATTACTCCACGGTCGTTATTAATCCTAAGAAATCCAGTAAGCTTAACAAATATTTTGAGGTTCCTTCCTCAATAGATGTTTTTCCGGTACCAGACAGAGCTCATTACTAAGGAGTGGGAGAGACTGGGTATCCCTTTTTCTCCATCTCCTATATTTAAAAAGATGTTCCCCATAGCTGACTGACTGTCAAGGAGGCTTGGCAAACAGTTCCCAAGATGGAAGGAGCGGTTTCCACTCTGTCTAAGAGAACTACTATACTCTGAGGATAGTTGTGCTTTTAAAGATCCTATGGACAAAAAATTAGAGGGGTTACTCAAAAAGATGTACACCAGGGTTTACAATGGCAACCAGCTGTGTGCATTGCTACCGTCACCAGTGCGGCAGCATATTGGTTTGATGCGTTGTCTGATGCTATTAGGACAGAAACTCCCCTGGATGAGATCCAGGATAGGATAAAAGCTCTTAAAATTAGCCAATTACTTTATTACGGATGCTTCCCTTCAAGTTATCAAACTGGGAGCAAAGATTTCAGGTTTCTCTGTTCTAGCTCGCAGAGCCTTATGGTTAGAGACTTGGTCTGCGGATGTATCCTCTGAGTCTAAGGTTTTAGAGATTCCTTACAAGGGGAAGACCTTGTTTGGACCTGGATTGACGGAAATAAACTCCGATATTACAGGAGGTAAGGATCATCTACCTCAGGATAAGAGAAACAAAAAAGGGACGTCAGAGCAATTTTCTTTCCTTTCGAAATTTCAAGGGAAATTCTTCCTCTTCCAAGCAGGAACAGTCTAAACCTTAATGGAGACCCAGTCAGTTTTGGAATAAGGGTAAACAATCCAAGAAGCCTGCTATTGAGTCAAAGACAGCATGAAGGGCATGCCCCTGATCCAAGACCGGATCTTATAGGGAGCAGACTTTTCTTCTTCGCTCAGGCTTGGGTTCAAGAGGTTCCAAATTCTTGGGCAGTAGACAGTGTCACAGGGATACAAACTAGAGTTCAAAAGTTTACCTCCCAGAGGCAGGTTTCTGCTTTCAAGATTATCTGTAGACCAGACAAAGAGAGGCGTTCTTACACTGTATAAGAGACCTCTCTGACCTGGGAGTGATAGTTCCTTACAGCTAGCAAGATCCCACACGGAAAGGTTATCCTTCCTATAATCTCACGGTTGGAAGGTAAATTTGGAAAAGAGCTCCTTAGTTCCAAATACAAGGATATCTTTCTTAGGAACAATAATAGATTCCCTATCAATGAAGATTCTTCTGACAGAAGTCAGGAAATCAAAGATTTTCGATACTTGTCTAGTTCTGCAGTCCACTACTCGGCCATCAGTGGCTCAGTGCATGGAGGTAATCGGGCTGATGGTGGCGGCAATGGACATCATCCTGTTTGCTCGGTTCCACCTCAGACCTCTGCAGTTAAACATGCTCAGGCAATGGAACGGAGATTATGCGGACTTGTCTCCTCGAATACTACTGGAGCAGGAGACAAGGGATTCTCTTCAATGCTGGTTGTCTCTGGATCATCTCTCCCAGGGAACCTGCTTTCACAGACCATCTTGGGTTATTGTGACAACAGACACCAGCCTTCTAGGATTGGGAGCAGTCTGGGGCTCCCTAAAGGCTCAGGGAGTTTTGACTCAGTCAGAGTCTGTTCTACCTATAAACATTCAGGAGCTGAGCGATGACAGAGGTAACCAAAATAATTCAGTGTGCGGAAACCCACTCTTGCTGTCTGTCGGCGATCCACATCCCAGGGGTGGACAACTGGGAGGCGGACTTCCTGAGCAGGCAGACCTTTTATCCGGGGGAGTGGGAACTCCATCCGGAAGACTTTTCCAGCCTGATTCTCAAATGGGGTCAGCTGGAATTGGATCTCATGGCATCTCGGCAGAATGCCAAGCTTCCGAGGTACGGGTCGAGGTCCAGGGACCCTCAGGCGGTACTGATAGACGCCCTGGCGGTACCTTGGACCTTCAGTCTAGCATACCTATTTCCTCTGTTTGCTCTTCTTTGGGTCATTGCTCGAATCAAGCAGGAGAGGGCCTCGGTGATCCTCATTGCACCGGCTTGGCCTCGCAGAATTTGGTATGCAGATCTGGTGGACATGTCATCTCTGCCACCTTGGAGACTTCCGTTGAGGAAGAACCTTCTAATTCAAGGGCCCTGCCTTCACCCAAATCTAGTTTCTCTGAAGCTGACTGCTTGGAGATTGAACGCTTAATTTTATCCAAGCGGGGCTTTTCAGAATTGGTCAGAGACCATGATTCAGGTTCGTAAACATGTAACTAGAAGGATTTACCATAAGATATGGCGTAAATATCTCTACTGGTGTGAATCCAAGGGCTACTCCTGGAGTAGAGTTAGTATTCCTAGATTGTTGTCCTTTCTCCAAGAGGGTTTTGAGAAAGGATTATCGACAAGTTCCCTAAAGGGCCAAATTTCTGCCTTATCTATTTTGTTACACAAACGTCTGGCACATGTTCCAGATGTACAATCTTTTTGGTCAGGATCAGGCCTGTGTTCAAGCCAGTTACTCCTCCATGGAGTATTAATTTAGTTCTCAAAGTTCTTCAAGGGGCTCCGTTTGAGCCTATGCATTCCTTAGATATTAAGTTGTTATCTTGGAAAGTTTTATTTCTTGTTGCTATTTCTTCTGCTCGCAGAGTGTCTCGAGTGTCAGAGCTCTCGGCATTGCAGTACAAGTCCCCTTACCTTATTTTTCATTCAGATAAGGTAGTTTTACGAACTAAATTAGGATTTCTTCCTAAAGTGGTTTCTGATCGGAACATTAATAAGGAGATTGTTGTTCCTTCCTTGTATCCTAATCTTACCTCTCAGAAGGAACGGCTTCTGCACAATTTGGACGTGGTTCGTGCCTTCTTAAAGTGTTCTGCTTTGTTTGTGATTTTTTCAGGAAAACGTAAGTGACAGAAAGCTACGGCTACTTCCTTTTTGGCTGAAAAGTATCATATGTTTTGCATATGAGACTGCTGGCCAGCAGCCTCCAGAGAAAGTTACGGTTCATTCCACGAGCTGTTGCTTCCACAGAAGCTTCATTTTTGAATGCCCATGAGGAACAGATTTGCAAGGCTGCAACTTGGTCCTCTTCACACTTTTTCAAAATTCGACAAATTTGACACTTTTGCCTCGGCTGAGGCCGCTTTTGGGAGAAAGGTTCTTCAAGCAGTGGTGCCTTCCGTTTAGGTTCTCTGTCTTGTCCATCCCGTATCATCTGTGTACTCTAGCTTGGGTATTGATACCCAATAGTAATTAGATGATCCGTGGACTCATGTCATTAAAAAGAAATGTTATGCTTACCTGATAAATTTTTTTCTTTTTTGACATGATGAGTTCACGGCCCGCTCAGTTTTTGAAAGACAGGTTGTTGGTTATTATAAACTTCAGACACCTCTGCACCTTGTTACTTCCTTTCTCTCCTTTACTTCGGTCGATTGAGGGAGGTGATATTGAACAGCTTTGCTGTGGTGCTCTTTGCCGCCTCCTGCTGGGCAGGAGTGATATTCCCTAATAAAAATTAGATGATCCGTGGATACATCGTGTCAAAAAATAAATAAATTTATCAGGTAAGCATAAATTTTCTTTTTTATGCAAATCTTTTGCAAAGCAGCGATTAATAGCAAATATACCTGACCTTAATGTCCAAAGACCAAGACAAGACATGATTGTTCGGCTAGGTCACTACTCAAATAACATCTCAGACCCAGAAAATTCGGTTAGATAAACAAAACAAGAACAAAAAAACCAAAAAAATTTGCCTTTCAACAGGCGAAGAAAAGAAATATATCCAAGCGAATTTAACTCTACTCCTTTATTATAATGTATTGCGCCCGTTTGGATATTTAAATTATTTTGTCCTAACTTCTAATGAAGAAGTCGGCTTTTTCTCTAGCAACAACATTTAATGTTTGCTCCTGTTTCAAGGCTATAAAGAAAAGTTTGTTTTTATTTTTGATATGCACCTTGTTTGAGACTAATGGGGGATTAGTTTAATAATATTTTAAACTTAAAAATTGTGTTGAAAAATGCTAAAGTTTACAGGATTTTATGCTTTGTTTTTTTAATTTCCTTATCCCTTTTCCACTCGGCAGGAAATAGAAATTCTGAAATATTCCATAAGGATGTGACCACCAGAGAAGCTCCAAGACAAATGACTTCTACTGCAGTCCCACACAGTATTTATGGAGAACTTATTTGCATGCATGAGGAAGTGAATTTTATGTCAGTAAACAAAGCGTATAATAGACTAACAGGAGAAACTTTTTTGGCGCACTTAAAGTGACAGTATACACAAATATTTATATAACTGCATGTAATAGACACTACTATAAAGAAGAATATGCACAGATACTAATCTAAAAATCCAGTATAAAACCTTTTAAAAAAAAAAAAAAAAAACTTAGAAGCTCCCAGTTAACACTGTCAATGAGATTGTGACACCCAGTGAAAGGGGCTGGGGAAACAGGGACAGATACTCTCTGCTCCCCCTCAATATGAAAAGACAGATTAAACAAACAGATGTCTGTATACATCAATACAGATCTAAAACTTTGGAGGTTGGTTAGGAGTCTGAAAATCAGCACAATATTATTTATAAATAAGCAAAACTATACATTTTTTACAAAAGAAAATTTATGCTTACCTGATAAATGTATTTCTTCTTAGACACGAGTCCACAGATCATCTTCATTACTTATGGGATATTCACCTCCTGGTCAGCAGAAGGAGACAAAGAGCAGCACAGCTGTTAAATAGCTCCTCCCTTCCCTCCCACTCCAGTCACTCGACCGAAGTTAGGAAGAGAAAGGAAAAGCCAAGGTGCAGAGGTGACTGAAGTTTACAATAAGTAACATCCTGTCTTAAAAAGGACAGGGCGGGCCGTGTCTAAGAAGAAATACATTTATCAGGTAAGCATAAATTTTCTTTTCTTCTTAAAGACACGATGAGTCCACGGATCATCTTCATTACTTATGGGATCCAATACCCAAGCTAGAGTACACAGATGATACGGGAGGGTCAATACAGGATACCTAAACGAAAGGCACCACTGCATGAAGAACCTCTCTCCCAAAAGCAGCCTCAGCCGAGGCAAAAGAATCAAATTTGTAAAAAATGTGTGAAGAGAAGACCAAGTTGCAGCCTTGCAAATCTGTTCCACAGAAGCTTCATTTTTGAATGCCCATGAAGCAGCAACAGCCCTAGTGGAATGAACCGCAATCCATTCAGGAGGCTGCTGTCCAGCAGTCTTGTACGTCAAACGTATAATAATCTTCAGCCAAAAAGAGAAACAGCTGTAGTTTTCTGTCCCCCTACGTTTGCCTGAAAATACCACAAACATGAAGACTGGCGAAAGTCTTTAGTCGCCTGTAAATAGAACTTTAAAGCACGAACCACATCCAAACTGTAAGAGCCTCTCCTTCTTAGGAGGATTAGGACACAAAGAAGTTACAACAATCTCCTGATTAATGTTCCTATCAGTAACAACCTTGGAGATAAATCCAAATTTTGAACGTAAGACAACCTTATCCGCATGAAAAATAAGGTAAGGGGGCTCACATTGAAACGCTGAAAGCTCAGACACACAGAGCAGAATAAAGTTACCAGAAACGAAACCTTCCAAGATAACAACTTGATATCTAAGGAATGCATAGGTTCAAACGGAACTCCTTGAACTTTGAAAACTAAATTAAGACTCCATGGAGGAGTAACTGGTCTAAACCCAAGCCTGATTCTGGTTAAGGCCTGACAAAAAGACTGAACATCAGTGAGACGCTTGTGTAACAGGATAGAAAATGCTGAAAATGTGACCCTTTAAAGAACTTGAAGATAATCCTTTCTCCAATCCTTTCTGGAGAAACGACAACATCCTAAGAATCCTAACTACTCCAAGAGTAGCCCTTGGATTCACACCAATAAAAAAGGTATCTACACCAAAGCTTGTGATAAATTTCCCTAGTAAAAGGCTTGCAAGCCTGAAGCAAAATGTCTGACAAGAGTCTGAAAACCTCGCTTGGCTAGAATCAGCCGTTCAATCCCCAGACAGCTTCAGAGAATCTAGATTTAGATGAAGGAAGGGTCCCTGTATCAGAAGATCCTTTCGAAACAGAAGCCTCCAAGGAGGTAGAGACGACATCTCTACCAGGTCTGTATACCAGATCCTGTGAGGCCAGGCCAGTGCTATGAGAATCACTGAAGCCCTTTCCTGTTTGATCCGGGCAATCACTCACGGAAGGAGAGCAAACGGAGGAAACAGATATGCTAGATTGAAGGACCAAGGGGCCGCCAGAGCATCTATCAGCGCCGCCTGAGGATCTCTGGATCTCGACCCATAGCTCGGAAGTTTGGCATTCTGCCTGGATACCATTAAATCCAACTCCAGCTGACCCCAATTTGAGGATCAGACTGTGGAACACATCTGGATGAAGTTCCCACTCCCCCGGATGAAAAGTCGGTCTGCTCAGAAAATCTACCTCCCGGTTGTCCACCCCTGGGATGTGGATTGTCGACAGACAAGAATGGCCTCCGCCCACTGAATTATTTTGGAAACCTCTATCATCGCCAAGGAACTCCTTGTTCCTCCCCGATGATTGATATAGGCCACTGAAGTTATGTTGTCCGTCAGGAACCTGATAAACCGAACCTAGATGAGGCCAGGTCAGGAGAGCATTGTAGAACGCTCTCAGTTCCAGAATGTTTATGAGACCATATCCCCTGAACTCTTAGGGAGCCACAAACTGCTCCCCAGCAGGCTGGCATATGTTGTCACAATCTCCCAGGAGGGTCTGCGAAAACACGTTCCCTGGGAGAGATGATCTAGAGACGACCACCAAAGAAGAGACTCCTTTGTCTCCTGTGCCAATAGAAGTCGAGGGTTCCGTTGTTTGAGCATGTCCAACTGCAAAGCTCTGAGATGAAAGCAAGCAAACGGGACAATGTCCATTGCCGCTACCATCAGACCTATTAACTCTAGACCACTGAAGGACGAGGAGAAGATTGCATAGCTCGACATTATCGGTAATCTTTAATTTCCCGACTCCTGTCAGAAAAATCTTCATAGACAGACTAAGATGGTCCCTAGAAAGGTCACTCTTGATAGAAGAATCTAATACCTCACTTTACTTATTCCTATCACTAACGTAGGCAAAGAGAATGACTAGAGTGGGAGGGAAGGGAGAAGCTATTTAACAGCTCTGCTGTGGTGCTCTTTGCCTCCTCCTGCTGACCAGGAGGTGAATATCCCATAAGTAATGAAGATGATACGTGGACTCATCGTGTCTTTAAGAAGAAAATTACTGCTAGATAGGCTATATAGATGTATCGTCTACAAAACATTTAAGAAAAAAAAAAAAAAAAAAATCTAGTGTACGTCCCTTTAAAAAGGGACATTCCAGTCAAAATATAAATGTACAGATTAAATTACATCTGAAAAGAAACATATTTGCAATATACAGTACATGTATTAGAAAATGCTTCTAGTAAAAGTTATCACCGTTTTAGTGTTAACATTTTTCTCTGCACGTGCATGTGAAGCATAGCTAGATATTGTCACTGCACCCGCATTTTAAATATTGCAGCTGCTCAGATCAGTGGAGCTTGTATCATGTCAGCAACTAACAAATTGAGTCATTAACAGATGGTACAAGAACCTTAGGCTCTCTTATTAAGTGCTGTGTTTAAAATGCTGGTGCACAGTGCATACTTAAAGGGACACGGAACCCATTTTTTTTCTTTCGTAATTGAGATAGAGCATGCAATTTTAAGCAACTTTCTAATTTTCTCCTATTATCAATATTTCTTCGTTCTCTAGCTATCTTTATATGAAAAATGCATCTAAGTTTTTTTCCTTGATTCAGTAGTAGACAGCAGTTTTTGATTGGTGGATGAATTTATCCACCAACCAGCAAGGACAACCTAGGTTGTTCACTAAAAATGGGCCGGCATCTAAACTTACATTCTTGCATTTCAAATAAAGAACATTTGATAATAGGAGTAAATTAGAAAGTTGCTTAAAATGTCATGCTCTATCTGAATCATCACAAAAGAAAACATTTGTGTTCAGTGTCCCTTTAAATACACACTTGTAACAGCTATAGCAATACCGAAATGCACCCACATGTGGTTTCCAATTTTGGCTGGAATATCCCTTTAAGCAACTAGGCAAGCACAATGAGCCTGGTAACATTTTACACACAAACATTTTAGAATGATAAATACGAGATTACAATAGTGTGCGCATTAATAGGCGCCAAATAGAAATTCTCAAAAATTATTCAAGTTCTCCCAAGTGCTCATTGTACAAGAAAACTACAGTTTTTTTCTACAGTCAGAAGCAATATTGTGAGGCATCCCATAAAGGCTATTTAATTAAGCACAGTCACAAGAGCAAAGTTCTATTTGTGCAATGTTACTTACACACAGCTCGCTCATAGATCCCATACATATAAATACTAGCACAGTAACAACTTTTACTGGCAGAAAACAATCTGAGGCAATATGGGTGTTCCTACACAGCATGGCGGTTTTATTGTTTCTTATATAAAATATACTTTCATGCACACGGATCTAGGGAAGCGATGTCCTAAACCCCAACAAGACATTCCTATAGAAAAATCTACACAAGCTATGACTTGAGTACGAAGTTTGTTGTATATCAGAATAAAACTAAGAAATGACTCAGTTTTCACTCCTGTATGGAAGTTAGTGTGTGAAACATTTACAGTGTATATGACAGAGCAGTGACTTCAGTGAAACCATTAAGCAAAAGTAATTTGTTCCTTACCGCACTGATCCAATTCAAGGGCTTTATACTCTCTGCCCAGAGAGGTAAAAAGGTCTTTAACCTGCAAAAGCAAACACATTAACATAAGACCTTATGCAACTGAAAAACTATTTACTTTCTCAGAAGCTACAAGAACGTGTTATTTATGGGATATAAGGAAATGCGCAAGCCCAGAGGCTTTCCTGTCAAACCAACAGGGGGTGGGGCGACACCTCTAAAAACACCAAGGGGGGGAGGCACACACCTCTAGGTCTCTCCTGCCACACACCAAGGGGGGGGGAGAACCTCTAAGTCTCTCCTGTCACACACCAAGGGGGGGGCGCCCTCTAGCTCTCTCCTGTCACACACCGAGGGGGGGGGGCACCTCTAGGTCTCTCCTCTAATACTGAAGAGAGAAAAGAAAGTTCCCTGACAAGAAGACCAGGGAGGGCGAGGGTTACTGAACACACATCCAAGATCCCCCTTATAGTAATATATACATATTGGGGGGCAGTGCCTAGTGCTAAATATATTAGGAAAGAAAAAAAAGGGAGATAGAAAGACAAAAAGAAAGCACTTTAATTGCACACTTGTACTATATGAGGATAGTGTGAATGCTCAAAATAAATGTTTACAGTAAGAGGATGGGAAGACCGGTTAATTAATTAAAACTCAACTTTTACTGAATTTAATTAATATAAGAAGTGACTAAGCACTCATGTTAAAAAGCAAGAGTAAAAACAAATATTTATTTAGGATCGCCTTACTAGTACAAATTTTGTTTCTACACTAAACAGTTTGGAGAGCCTAAGGCTTCTTGTTAAACACATACAGGGAGCAGTTAATTTGTGTTTTTACTCTTGCTTTTTAACATGAGTGCTTAGTCACAAACCCAGGGGGGGGGAACGAGCTTTAGGTCTCTCCAATCACACACCAAGGGGGGACGGGCGGACCTTTAGGTCTCCTGTCACACCAGGGGGGGGGGGGACCTCTAGGTCTCTCCTGTCACACACCAAGGGGGGGGACACCTCTAGGTCTCTCCTGTCACACACCAAGAGGGGGGGACGGACACCTCTAGGTCTCCTCTGTCACACACCAAGGGGGGGGGGGGGACACCTCTAGGTCTCCTCTGTCACACACCAAGGGGGGGGGGGGGGACACCTCTAGGTCTCCTCTGTCACACACCAAGGGGGGGGGGGGGACACCTCTAGGTCTCCTCTGTCACACACCAAGGGGGGGGACACCTCTAGGTCTCCTCTGTCACACACCAAGGGGGGGGGGACGGACACACCTCTAGGTCTCCTCTGTCACACACCAAGGGGGGGGGGGGGGGACGGACACACCTCTAGGTCTCCTCTGTCACACACCAAGGGGGGGGGGGGGGGGACACACACCTCTAGGTCTCCTCTGTCACACACCAAGGGGGGGGGGGGACGGACACACCTCTAGGTCTCCTCTGTCACACACCAAGGGGGACAGACACACACACCTCTAGGTCTCCTCTGTCACACACCAAGGGGGGGGGGACACACACCTCTAGGTCTCCTCTGTCACACACCAAGGGGGGGGGGGGGGGACACACACCTCTAGGTCTCCTCTGTCACACACCAAGGGGGGGGGGGGGGGGGACACACACCTCTAGGTCTCCTCTGTCACACACCAAGGGGGGGGGGACACACACCTCTAGGTCTCCTCTGTCACACACCAAGGGGGGGGGGACACACACCTCTAGGTCTCCTCTGTCACACACCAAGGGGGGGGGGGGGGGACACACACCTCTAGGTCTCCTCTGTCACACACCAAGGGGGGGGGGGGGGGGGGGGACACACCTCTAGGTCTCCTCTGTCACACACCAAGGGGGGGGGGGGGACACACACCTCTAGGTCTCCTCTGTCACACACCAAGGGGGGGGGGGCACCTCTAGGTCTCCTCTGTCACACACCAAGGGGGGGGGGGGCACCTCTAGGTCTCCTCTGTCACACACCAAGGGGGGGGGGACACCACTAGGTCTCCTCTGTCACACACCAAGGGGGGGGGGACACCTCTAGGTCTCCTCTGTCACACACCAAGGGGGGGGGGACACCTCTAGGTCTCCTCTGTCACACACCAAGGGGGGGGGGGACACCTCTAGGTCTCCTCTGTCACACACCAAGGGGGGGGGGACACCTCTAGGTCTCCTCTGTCACACACCAAGGGGGGGGGGGACACCTCTAGGCCTCCTCTGTCACACACCAAGGGGGGGGGACACACACCTCTAGGCCTCCTCTGTCACACACCAAGGGGGGGGGACACACACCTCTAGGTCTCCTCTGTCACACACCAAGGGGGGGGGACACACCTCTAGGTCTCCTCTGTCACACACCAAGGGGGGGGGACACACCTCTAGGTCTCCTCTGTCACACACCAAGGGGGGGGGGACACACCACTAGGTCTCCTCTGTCACACACCAAGGGGGGGGGGACACACCTCTAGGTCTCCTCTGTCACACACCAAGGGGGGGGGACACACCTCTAGGTCTCCTCTGTCACACACCAAGGGGGGGGGACACACCTCTAGGTCTCCTCTGTCACACACCAAGGGGGGGGGACACACCTCTAGGTCTCCTCTGTCACACACCAAGGGGGGGGGGACACACCTCTAGGTCTCCTCTGTCACACACCAAGGGGGGGGGGCACACCTCTAGGTCTCCTCTGTCACACACCAAGGGGGGGACACACCTCTAGGTCTCCTCTGTCACACACACCAAGGGGGGGGGGGGGACACCTCTAGGTCTCTTCTGTCACACACCAAGGGGGGGGGGGGGACACCTCTAGGTCTCTTCTATCACACACCAAGGGGGGGGGGGGGACACCTCTAGGTCTCTTCTGTCACACACCAAGGGGGACACACACCTCTAGGTCTCTTCTGTTACACACCAAGGGGGAGGAAACACCTCTAGGTCTCTCCTATCACACACCAAGGGGGGGGGGGGGGGCACCTCTAGGTCTCTCCTGTCACACACCAAGGGGGGGGGGCACCTCTAGGTCTCTCCTGTCGCACACCAAGGGGGGCACCTCTAGGTCTCTCCCGTCACACACCAAGGGGGGGGGGACCTCTAGGTCTCACCAATCACATATATACACACGCGCGGTATTACGCACCCGGATACAATACGGACAGTAACTTTTGCTGAAGACCATAACCGCGTTGCTGTCGATTAGATCCCGGACAAGGCTGTGCCACTGCTCGCGGCCGGGGGGCGGCATGATGATGGCAGCTGTGCTGAACGCGCTAACACCATATACTACTGCACCGGGACTTCCCGCCCTGTAACGCCGAGAGTTTTGCAACCACGTGACAATAGACACGCCCCTGATCTACGTCATCTTGCCTAGTAACCGTGAACTGGCAAAATCTGACCACGTGATTTTATCTGTCCTACCACGTGACCTTAAAGGCACCCTTTCCTCGGTTACCTCAGGGTATGACCCCAGCAACCCCGTGTGTCTCCGTCATAGCAACAATGTATCAGTAACAATGTATTAGTGCTTGCTTAGTGTATGTGATTACTGACTAACCGGGCCCACGCTTGCTGTGACTAAATTCCCCGAGGGGTTACGGTCTAATAAACCACTGCTCAGAGTCACAATGTGGTGTAGGAACTTATACACCACTGCACAGGGTCACAATGTGGGTGCTAGGGTCCCTGTCTGGGAGGGTCATATATATACCCCCCACAAATGGGGGGGCTAGGGTCTGATATACCATTACCAGGTGTCAAAAGGTGGTTGTCAGGTGTCTAGTATTCAACCAGGCAGTCCAATATTTTAGCAGGCTGTCTAGTAAAATCTGTACAAAAATACTATTAAATGTCCTGTATTTTTAAAGACCCCTGTCAGCTAAATGTAAAGGGCCTTCTAGGCCTTTATGCATTAGAAATATGGATCAAAAAGAAAACCCATTGCTGGGTATGTACCTCTAGCAGACAAGGGGTTTACATCACTTCTCTGTGTATGTGTTACTGACAACCAAGGGGATAAAATGACTGCTTAGTTGTGAAAATATATGTGGTTGGATCAAGGTTGGGGCCTAAGGTTGAGCTTTTGTGGAGACTTTGGAGCCAATTTACCAAAGTGCGAGCGGACATGATCCACTGTAGTATATCATGTCCGCTGCACATCGATAAATGCAGACAGCATACACTGTTGACATTTATCATTGCACAAGCAGTTCAGGTGAACTGTTTGTGCAACGCCGCCCCCTGCAGATTCGCAGCCAATCGGCCGCTAGCAGGGGGTGTCAATCAGCCTTGATGTCCGCGGCCTCAGAGCAGGGGACAAGTTATGGAGCAGCGGAAACAGGGGCATCAAGCTAAAATCGGAGTTTGATAATTCAGCCCCATTGTGTGAACCCAGCTATGTCCCGTATCCTATCACCTATAGGTCGTCCGGTATTATTCCCATCAGGTCACTATTGACTTGAACTTGGTGAAGCACCATGGAGCTGATAAAACGGAAGACAATGGCTAAATTGTGTGCTATTAGTCTGCATATACTCCATTATTCAGCTGAAGGAACTCCCCTATCCCACTTTCTGAAGCTGTCAGTTTTATTTTACAACAGAGCAAATACAAAGTACAATGTAATTTGTAAAATATACACAAAAATATACAAAGTATGATCCTAATTTATTAAAGTAACACGAAAACTTAAAAAAAACTGTCAGGTTAGGAAAAGTCCAGAATCAGACCCAAATGCTAGAATGAACTTAATTACACCCTAGCACTCTGAATGTAAACCAGGACCTGATCCTACGACAGCTTCAATGAAAGAATACAACACAGTACTCACTGATATAGGATGGTAGTAGGCACAGCAGAATCAGGCAACGAGTATTCAGGCAGGTAGGGGTTAACCAAAAGAGTAGTCAAGCAAGTAATGTCCAGCAACATGCAATCAGGCAGGTAGGGGTTAACCAACAGAGTAATCAAGCAAGCAATGTCCAGCAACGTGTAATCAGGCAGGTAAGGGTTAACCAATCTGAGTAATCAAGCAAGCAATGTCCAGCAACGTGTAATCAGGCAGGTAGGGGTTAACCAACAGAGTAATCAAGCAGGCAATGTCCAGCAATGTGTAATCAGGCAGGTAGGGGTTAACCAACAAAGTAATCAAGCAAGCAATGTCCAGCAACGTGTAATCAGGCAGGTAGGGGTTAACCAACAGAGTAATCAAACAAGCAATGTCCAGCAACGTGTAATCAGGCAGGTAGGGGTTAACCAACAGAGTAATCAAGCAAGCAATGTCCAGCAACGTGTAATCAGGCAGGTTGGGGTTTGAAGAGACAATGTCAGACAGGCAAAAGATCGTTAACCAGAAATTTAGAATAAATGTACTCACAGCAGCCACAGAAGGAAAAACAAACAGGCACCGGAGGAGTGGAGACAACGGAATAAGAAGCCACTCTGACGTCAGCAGAGTGGGACGGCTTCAGTGCCAAGATGTTTCTAGGCAACGCAGCGTAGTGCAAAAGCGCAGAAGAAAAAAGAAAACAGCGGAGAGAGAGAGCGATCAGTTGAGTGATCGTGACAATGCCCCCTCCTCAAGGACTCCTCCGGGAGACCCGACCAGGTTTAGAAGGATTCCGGACGTGGAATTATTTGATCAAAGCAGAGGCACGGACATGAGAAGCAGGTTCCCAGGAACTTCAGTAATGGGATATCCCTTCCAATTAACCAAATAATACAAGCGGTTAACCCGCAATTTGGAGTCAAGAATCTGACTGATCTCAAATTCAGAAGTACCATCCATAAGAAAAGGTGGAGGGACTGTGAATTTCATGGAAAATCGGTTTGTAACTACCGGTTTGAGAAGAGATACGTGAAATACAGGATGAATCTTCAGGATTTTGGGTAAAGCCACACGGTAAGCAGAAGAACAGACTTTGGAAACAATCCTAAATGGTCCAATGTATTTGGGACCCAACTTAGCACAAGGTTGCTTAAGACGAATGAATCTGGTGGATATCCAAACTTTGTCTCCAGTGCGGAATAAAGGAGTCTTACGGCGTTTGCGATCAGCAAACCTTTTATACTTTTGAGAAGAAAGGAGAAGGATTTCCCGAATACGTTTCCAATGTTTGCAAAGATTCTTCATGGTATGATCAGCTCCAGGAACTCCAGAAGTACTAGTAGACACAGGAAAAGTTCTAGGTTTGAATCCATAGGCTGCCTTTAAGGAAGAAGTCTGTAAGGAAGAATTGAAGCGAGAATTGTGGGCTAGTTCTGCTAAAGGAAGAAGTTGAGACCAGTTAGAGTGCTGATGGTTAACATTGTGCCTGAGAAAAGACTCAAGAGACTGGTTTACACGTTCAGTTTGACCGTTAGACTGAGGATGATGGGCAGTAGACAGAGAAATGGTAACTCTGAATTGTTTGCAAAGAGACCTCCAGAATCTTGAGACGAATTGAACTCCTCGGTCAGAAACTATGTCCAAAGGAAATCCATGTAATCTAGTGATATGGAGGATAAAAAGTTCAGAGAGTCTCTGGGCAGAAAGTAATCCAGGTAATGGAACAAAATGGGCTGATTTGGAGAATCTGTCAACCACTACCCATATGGTCTTGTTTCCAGCTGAATTAGGAAGGTCAGTAATAAAGTCCATGGAAATATGAGACCAGGGATAGTATGGTACAGGAAGAGGTTGTAATAGCCCAAAAGGTAAACAAGAAGTCTGTTTATTAGAGGCACAAGAATTACAAGCAGCAATATAATCCTAAATGTCCTTGATCATGGAGGACCACCAAACATGTTGTTTGAGTTTCCATAACGTATTGTTCACCCCAGGATGTCTGGCCAAAATATTATCATGAGCCCAACGTAGAAGTTTGAGACGGAATTCAGGAGGTACATAGAGGATTCCAGGAGGTAGTTTGTAGGAAGATAATAACTTAGCTTGAGCAGACCGTAGAGCTTGAACTGAAAAGTGGACAACTGAGCAAGAACACTGATGGGACGTAGAATAGGTTCAGAATCCAACAATACATAATCAGAGGACTGAAATTGTCTAGATAAAGCATCCGCCTTGGAGTACTTAGAACCAGGAACATAAGAGAGGACAAAATTAAATCTGGAAAAGAACAAAGCCCATTGGGCATGACATGAGTTGAGGCGTTTAGCAGTATGGAGATACAGAAGATTCTTATGATCCGTTAAACTAAGAAAAGGTTGAACTGTGCCTTCCAGCAAATGTCTCCATTCTTCCAAAGCCAATTTTATGGCAAGCAACTCTTTGTTACCAACATCATAGTTCTGTTCTGCAGAATTAAACTTCTTATAGAAGAACCCTACAGGATGAATTTTACTAGTGACTGGATTCCGTTGAGATAACACAGCTCCTGCAGCTATAGAAGAGGCATCCACTTCTAGGATGAATTGGAGTTCAGGAACAGGATGACATAGAATGAGACAGGAAGAAAATGCTGATTTCAAGATTTCAAAGGCCTGTAAGGCTATATACTAGAACTAGACCAATTTCTGCAGTCTTGACCTTTCTTAGTAAGAGAAGGGGTGAAGTGATGTTAACAAAGTCTTTTATGAATTTTCGATAGTAATTTTCAAAGCCAAGAAACCTTTGAATAGATTTTAAGGAGGTAGGTCTAGGCCATTCTTTAATAGCCGAGAGCTTATCGGGATCCATCTCAAAACCACACTGTGAAATAATATAACCCAAGAAGGGAATAGAATCTTGGTGGAAAGAGCACTTTTCAAGTTTGGCGAAGAGAGAATTCTCACATAATCTCTGGAGTACTAGCTTTACATGGTGAAGATGTTCCTGCGAAGTCTGGGAGTATATCAGAATATCGTCAAGATAGATGATGACGAATTGATTAAGGTAGTCTCTGAAGATTTCATTAACAAAGTGTTGAAAACAGCAGGGGCATTGCACAACCCAAAAGGCATAACTAGATATTCATAGTGGCCAAATCTAGTGTTGAATGCAGTTTTCCACTCATCCCCCTTACGAATTCTGAGCAAATTGTATGCCCCACGCAGATCCAATTTGGTAAAAATGGAAGCACCCTGAAGACGATCAAACAACTCAGGGATGAGCGGAAGAGGATAACAATTCTTGATGTTTATTTGGTTAAGAGCAGGATAATCGATGCACGGTCGAAGACCCCCATCTTTTTTTTCAACAAAGAAAAAACCTGCTCCTACAGATGAGGATGAAGGACGAATAAAACCTCTGGCCAAATTATCCTTGATGTATTCTTCGAGAGAGACATTTTCTTGACATGAAAGAGGATAAGTTTTACCTCTAGGAAGAGGTGCTCCAGGTAATAGATCAATAGGACAATCAAAAGTCAGATGAGGGGGTAGAATTTCAGCATCCTTTTTAGAAAAGACATCAAGAAAAGAGTGATATTGTACAGGTAAAGAATCAGGAATGTCCAAAACAGCCAAAACAGAACTTGTAGGTTTGTGAGGACTCTGCAGACATTGTTTGAAACAAGAACTACCCCAAGCAACAAGTTCCCCTTTAGACCAAGAGAAAAACGGATCATGAAGTTGTAACCAAGGAAGTCCCAAAATCAAAGGAAACTGAGGAGAGGAGATGATATCAAAACTGATGGTTTCAGAGTGAAGAATACCTACAGACATAAGAAGCGCTATCGTGGAATTTTGGATGATTCCAGAACCCAGAGGTTGACCACTGACAGTAGTAACTTTAATCATTTAACTCTTGGAAAGAAGTGGAATCTGGAGTGAGTTGACACAATCTGAATCCATAAATATTCCTGCAGCTCCAGAGTCAAAAAGTGCTTGTAAGGATCACAGTTAGCTAGATTGTGGATCTCAGCTGCGGAGCTAATACGTTTGAATGTATGCCAGTGAGGGTTAAATACAAAGCTAATTGTTGCTAAGTATTCCCAACAAGGCAAAAGAAAGTTGCTGTTAAGTGTCTATCCTGATCAGTATTTCTGAATCAGGATAATGAGTAAATAAGGAAGTTCCCAGAGATATTGCTTAACTTGAATTAATAATTATTAGCAGAGCGTAACTTGGCTTCTGATGCAAGGTAACAGGCACCTGTGTAACTGAGTTCAGTGCAAGTCTGTGTTAGCGGTGAGTCAGTTCTGCCTGTGTTGACAGGCGTGTGTGCTGCAGAGGAATGGACACGCTGTGAGTAGCGTGTGCAGCGTGCAGGAGCTGCGTTCTGAAAATGGCAGAGGTGATTTGGTGAGAGCAGGTAAGGAGAGCTCTAGTGCTGGGTACATGTTGAAATGGTTCAGGAGGCTTATTACATAAACCGGAGGTCAGAGACAAGGAGGAAGGATTATTCAGAGAGAAGATGAAGTAGGTAGTTTATAGCTCCGGTCTCACTTGTTGTTAGGAGGTGCTGCTGTAAGAGGTATTGATTTCTGTAGCGGTTAAGTGTAGAACCAGTTGGGGAAATCCTTTCAAACACAAACAATCCTGTTCTGTGGGTAATGGTGGTAGTCCGTGACTTAGAATAATACAGAGAGCCTGGAAAGGTTCAGCTGCAGAGAATAGGAACTTGTTCTAGTAACCTCAAAACAATACTGAAGCAAGGTGGAAGGGGCGTGACCAGGTTAATATAAGCTTGGAATCTGACTCCAGAGAATCCTTAAAGGGATATAGGTGATGAGTGACAAGAAACCCTGACAGTGCTTGAGCTTGAAACTTGGTGTTAGACCGTGTTACCACATCTAAGAGTGACCGGAACAAACAGTTTAGGATTGAGGGTTGACAAGGGGTTTTGGCTTAACTTAGTCCCTCTTTCAGAAGTTAAGCCCTGGCCTTTACTGGACGTGTTGGGCAATCTTTCAACAAATGTCCCTTAGTACCACAGTAAAGACACAGTCCAAGATTGCGCCTTCTGAGGCATTCAGCTTCAGTTAGCTTAATGGCTCCAACTTCCATGGGTTCTACTGATTCAGAAACAGAAGAGCTAGGACCAGGAAGATTAGGAGAACGGGTCATCAGACGAAAAGTTGGTTTGGTAAAAGATCTCCTGTTACAGTCTCTTTCATGTAGACGCTCAGAATAGCAGGCATCCAGTTTGATACATAAGTTGATGAGTTCTTCCAGAGAATCAGGAAGATCCCTATAGACCAGCTCATCTTTTAAACGTTCACAAAGACCTTTGCGGAAGGCTGCACACAGGGCCCAATGATTCCACATAGTTTCAGCAGCTAAAGTCCGGAATTCTATAGTGTATTGAGCTACAGAAAGAGAACCCTGTCTTAAATACAACAGCCCAGCCTCGGCTGCCGCAGACCTTCCAGGTTTATCAAACACAGAAGAAAAAATGGATACAAAAGAATCAATATCATTGAGCAAAGGATCATCTTTTTCCAACAGAGGAGAAACCCAGGCTAAGGCTTTACCTTTCATGAGAGAAATTAAAAAGGTGATCTTGGAAGAGGAGGAAATAAACATCTGAGGGTTATTTCTGAAGTGAAGATGGCATTGGTTAAGGAATCCTCGGCAGTCTTCAGGATTGCCATCATATTTGTCAGGTAGTGGAATTCTAGGAATTCAATGTTCTGCAGGTTGTGGCGGATTGTATGCAATATTAGAACTGGCCGCAGGCACGATAGGAGTTGCTGAAGCTTGAGCAGAAGGAGAGAGGTTATGGAAAAGAGCTGTAATTTGATCTAATTTTGAATCCAGAGATTGCAGGTGTGCAGAGTGGGTTCCAAGAAGCTGTCCCTGTAGAGCCACAGTCCTGGATAACTCATCAGGGTCCATATTGGCCCGTGTAATGTCAGGTTAGGAAAAGTCCAGAATCAGACCCAAATGCTAGAATGAACCTAATTACACCCTAGCACTCTGAGTGTAAACCATGACCTGATCCTACGACAGCTTCAATGAAAGAATACAACACAGTACTCACTGATATAGGATGGTAGTAGGCACAGCAGGATCAGGCAACGAGTATTCAGGCAGGTAGGGGTTAACCAAAAGAGTAGTCAAGCAAGTAATGTCCAGCAACGTGTAATCAGGCAGGTAGTGGTTAACCAACAGAGTAATCAAGCAAGCAATGTTCAGCAACGTGTAATCAGGCAGGTAGGGGTTAACCAACTGAGTAATCAAGCAGGCAATGTCCAGCAACATGTAATCAGGCAGGTAGGGGTTAACCAACCAAGTAATCAAGCAAGCAATGTCCAGCAACGTGTAATCAGGCAGGTAGGGGTTAACCAACATAGTAATCAAGCAGACAATGTCCAGCAACATGTAATCAGGCAGGTAGGGGTTAATCAACAGAGTAATCAAGCAAGCAATGTCCAGCAACGTGTAATCAGGGAGGTAGGGGTTAACCAACAGAGTAATCAAGCAAGCAATGTCCAGCAACGTGTAATCAGGCAGGTAGGGGTTAGCAGAGACGATGTCAGACCAGAAATTCAGAATAAATGTACAGTCAGGTTGCCAGGAATCAGACTGAGACGAGAAGTGCAAAAATAATCACACTTTTATTAATAGCAAAAATTAATAAAAAGTCCACAAGTAAAATAACAAGCCAGGAATCAAAACCAGAGCTGGTAGTCAGACGAGCCGAGTCAGGAGCCAAAGCGAATAGTCAGACCAGCCAGAATCAGGAACAAGGAAAACAGCAGAGTCAGGAACAAGCCAGGGATCAGGAACCAGGAAGGACGTCAGGCAGCCAGGTAATACACAGGAACTCTCACAAACAGGTCTGAGACAACACAAAGGCAAAGCATACTGAACAGAGGCCCTTTAAATAATAAGTGATGACATCACAATTCTGAGACTGCATCCTGTCTCACATGGATGATGCACACCAGTCTGGCCATAAAAGGAAGTGCAGGAATTGAGCAGCATCCCACACAATGCACCATAGTCAGGAAGAGAGGTGAGTAAAATGGCTGCCAGCAGCACATGGCAAACACAACAGGGAAAAAATCCTGACAGTACCCTCCCCTCAACGACCCCTCCCCAGCTGGAGGACAAAAGGCTTATTGGGGAAACGAGTATGGAAGGCACAGAGGAGGGCAGGAGCATGAACATAAGAGGAGGGAACCCAAGAACGCTCCTCCGGACTGTAGCCTCTCCAGTGAACCAAATACTGTACACGGCCCCTGGACATACGAGAGTCAATAATGCTGCTGACCTCATACTCCTCATGGTTGTCAACAAAGATAGGACGGGGACGAGGCAACACAGTGGTAAACTGATTACAAACCAATGGTTTCAAGAGGGAGACATGAAAAATATTGGAGATGCGCATAGCAGGAGGAAGGTCAAGAGCGTAGGCCACAGGATTAACTCGTCGGAGTATTCGAAAAGGACCAACATAACGGTGAGCCAATTTATTAGAAGGCACACAAAGGTTCAAGTTGCGGGAGGACAGCCAAACTCTCTCACCAACCTGGTAAGAAGGTGCGGGCAAACGCCTACGATCAGCCTGGAACTTTTGGCGCTGCATAGAACGATGAAGGCAATCCTGAATCTGCACCCACGTGGAACGGAGTTGCCGGAGATGCTCCTCCAAAGCCGGAATACCCTGAGACATGAATGAATCGGGCAAGAAGGATGGTTGAAACCCATAATTCGCCATGAACGGGGATATCTTGGAGGAAGCATTAATAGCACTATTACGAGCAAACTCTGCCCAAGGTAACAGTTCAGACTAATTATTGTGGTGATCTGAGACATAGCAACGGAGGAACTGTTCCAGAGCTTGATTAGACCGTTCCGCAGCCCCTTTGGATTGAGGGTGATATGCCGAGGAGAAGGAAAGCTGGATCCCTATTTGAGCACAAAAGGAACGCCAAAATCTGGAGACAAACTGGCTACCCCGGTCCGACACTATCTCCTTGGGTAACCTATGTAAACGGAAGACCTCCCGGGCAAAAATTGAAGCAAGCTTCTGAGCGGTAGGCAGCTTCATCAAGGGAATGCAATGTGACATTTTAGAAAAACAATCAACCACCATAAGTATAACAGTATTGCCATTGGAAACAGGGAGCTCGACAATGAAGTCCATGGAAAGATGTGTCCAAGGACGCTCACCATTAGCAATAGGTTGAAGAAGACCCACAGGAAGACGTTGAGGAGTCTTATTTTGTGCACAAACTGAGCAGGAGGCAACATACGCAGCAACATCAGAACGAAACCTGGCCACCAGAATTGTCAAGTGACAGACCAAATCATTTGTTTCTTGCCTGGGTGACCTGCGGCTTTAGGATAGTGGTAAGTGTACAAAAGTTTAGTTCGAAGATTCTCAGGAACAAAACACTTACCACTAGGTTTCTCAGGTGGTGCATTGGTTTGTGCAGCCAGGATCTCCTCCCCCAAGGGAGAAGTCAAATTAGTATGTATGGTAGCCAAAATATGGTCAGGAGGTATAACAGGAGTAGGTACAGACTCCTCCTTGGACAGAGGTGAAAATTGTCGAGAGAGGGCATCAGCCCTAACATTCTTACTACCAGGCAGGTAAGAGACCACATAATTAAACCAAGACAAAAATAGCGCCCATCTGGCCTGTTGGGGCGACAAATGTTTTGCTTCAGATAGATAAGTTAAATTCTTGTGGTCAGTAAGAATGAGCACTGGTACGTTAGTACCCTCGAGAAGATGCCTTCATTCCATAAGTGCCAAAATTATGGCCAGTAATTCCCTGTCGCCAATTTCATAATTGCAATCCGCTGGAGACAATTTCTTAGAGAAGAAACCACACGGATGCAAGGAACCGTCAGGCGTAGGACGTTGAGACAAGAGGGCACCTACTCCAGTCTCAGACGCATCAACCTCAAGAACGAAAGGCAGGACAGGGTTAGGATGAGCCAGAACTGGAGCGGCAGCAAAGGCAGTCTTAAGACTATCAAAGGCCTTAATGGCAGTAGGTGATCAATGGAGTGGATCATTCTCTTTACGGGTCATGTCTGTGATAGGTTTGACCAAGGAAAAAAAGTTTTTAATAAACTTTCTATAGTAATTGGCGAACCCCAAAAAACGTTGAATAGACCGAAGACCAACTGGGCGAGGCCACTGCAGAACTGCAGATAACTTGTCAGGATCCATGGAGAACCCTGCAACGGAGATAACATAACCTAGGAAGGTTACTTGAGTCTGATCGAACTCACATTTCTCGAGTTTACAAAACAGGCCATTCTCACGTAGTCTCTGAAGAACCTGTGTAACATCAGAACGATGAGCCTCAAGTGTGGGTGAGTGTATGAGGATGTTGTCTAAGTACACCACAACACACTGTTGCAACATATCTCGTAGGATATCATTAATAAATTCTTGAAAAATAGCAGGAGCATTACATAGGCCAAAGGGCATTACAAGATACTCATAATGCCCGCTCCTGGTGTTAAATGCTGTTTTCCATTCGTGGCACTCCTTAATCCTAACGAGATTGTATGCTCCTCTCAAATCAAGTTTAGTAAAGACCGTAGCTCCCTTGAGGCGGTCAAAGAGTTCCGTAATAAGCGGAATAGGGTAAGCATTCTTAATGGTAAGACGATTAAGTCCCCTATAATCGATACATGGTCTTAACTCGCCACCCTTTTCCTTCACAAAGAAGAAGCCAGCCCCTGCAGGAGAGCAGGATTTGCGGATGATCCCACACGACAAAGCATCGGCAACATACTCCTCCATAGCACAATTCTCTGCAACAGACATAGGGTACACCCGGCCCCGAGTAGGAATGGCTCAGGGTTGCAGGTCTATGGCACAATCGTAAGACCGGTGAGGAGGCAACGTACCAGCACGCACCTTGTCAAACACGTCTAGGAACTCTCGGTACTCCTCTGGCAATTGAGAAACCAAAGAAGTGCACAAGACCTTAACTGGTTTCCGAAGACAAGTGGAAATACATTGCGGGGACCACGACAAAATTTTGGACCTGTGCCTGTCGAGACTGGGATTGTGCTTTTAGATAACCCAGAACAACTGGAAAATGCAGAGAGTTTATCACCTGGAACTGGAGGGTTTCAAAATGGAGAGCCCCAACAGCCATGGACAACAGAGCAGTTTTGTGAGTAACGAGTGCAGGTTGAAGGGGCCTGCCATCAATGGCCTCAATAGCAAGTGGAACGGACCGAGGCAAAACAGGAATGGAGTGCTTTGATACAAAAGCACTGTCAATGAAATAGCCTGCAGCACTGGAGTCAACAAGAGCCTGGGCGACTATGGAGGAGTCCACCCAGGAAAGGACAACCGTGACCAAAGATTTCTCCTTAAGCAGTTCCGGGGACGAGGATAAACCACCCAAGGTCTGCCCCCGACAGGACCTTAGGTGTGAGCGTTTCCCGGCTGTGTAGGACAAGACTTCGAAAGGTGGCCCTGTAACCCACAATAGAGGCAGAGCCCCTCCCTCCTCCTAAAGGCCCTCTCCACCGCGGAGAGGCGCGTGAATCCCAGCTGCATCGGCTCAGCAGTACCTGGTGACTCGGGACCCAGAGGCATGGGAGGAGAGGGAGGCATGGGTGGGAACGAACACGTAGGAGACAACGGAACAGGAGGCTTCCGCAAGCGCTCCTTGAAAGAGGGCCTCTCTCTGAGTCTGATGTCAATTAGGATCAAAAAGACACCAATGCCTCGAGATCCTCTGGTAAGTTTCTGGCAGCAACTTCGTCTTTAATCGCTTCAGAGATCCCATGAAAGAAGGCGGCAACAAGGGCTTCATTGTTCCAACCTACCTCTGCGGCAAGCGTATGGAACTCAATAGCATACTGAGCAACAGATCTTGTACCTTGCTGAATGGACATGAGTCGTTTAGCAGCAGAAGAGGAGCGAGCCCGAACATCAAATACCCTTCGAAAGAAGGCCACAAATTCTGGGTAATTTGAAATCACTGGATTATTAGTCTCCCACAAGGGATTAGCCCAGGCAAGAGCTGTGTCAGAGAGTAACGAGATGAGAAATCCCACCTTAGCTCTGTCAGAGGGAAACGCCTGAGGTAACATCTCAAAGTAAATGCCCACCTGGTTCAAAAACCCTCTGCACTGAATAGGATCGCCTCCATATCGCTGAGGTAGAGGTGCAGAACCGGATATGCTCCTGGTAGGCATAGGTGCAGCAGCGGAAACAGGAGCAGCCATATCTTGCGGGACACTTTGGTCCAAATGTGCAGTACGAGTCAGCAGGGTTTGCAGGGCTAGTGCAAATTGATCCAAGCGGTGATCCTGTACATCCATCCTGGAAATGATGGCAGGTAAAGGTGGATTATTAGCACCATCAGGATTCATGGCTTTTGCGTAATGTCAGGGTGCCAGGAATCAGACTGAGACGAGAAGTGCAAAAATAATCACACCTTTATTAATAGCAAAAAATAATAAAAAGTCCACAAGTCAAATAACAAGCCAGGAATCAAAACCAGAGCTAGTAGTCAGACGAGCCGAGTCAGGAGCCAAAGCGAATAGTCAGACCAGCCGGAATCAGGAACAAGGAAAACAGCAGAGTCAGGAACAAGCCAGGGATCAGGAACCAGGAAGGACGTCAGGCAGCCAGGTAATACACAGGAACTCTCACAAACAGGTCTGAGACAATGCAAAGGCAAAGCATACTGAACAGAGGCCCTTTAAATAATAAGTGATGACATCACAATTCTGAAACTGCATCCTGTCTCATATGGATGATGCACACCAGACTGGCCATAAAAGGAAGTGCTGGAATTGAGCAGCATCCCCCACAATGCACCATAGTCAGGAAGATAGGTGAGTAAAATGGCTGCCAGCAGCACATAGCAAACACAACATGGAAAAAACCCTGACGTACTCACAGCAGCCACAGAAGGAAAAACAAACGGGCACCGGAGGAGTGGAGACGCCGGAATAAGAAGCCGCTCTGACGTCAGCAGAGTGGAACGACTTCAGTGCTAACACTGCGAAAGCGCAGAAGAAAAAAGAAAACAGAGCGATCAGTTGAGTGATTGTGACAATAACAATCAGAATTTTTAAAATAACTGCTGGATCTAAATCTAAATATAATAAAATAGAAAACAGAAAGTGTAAAACTTAAATGCCATTATACTGAAAGGACCCAATCTGAAGTAAGATAAAATACAAAGCACAAAGTGTAAGTGTAACAAAACTCTAATGTCATGCAGTGCTTTATTGCACTGGGCTTGTCTCTACTTCACATACAGAAATGTAGAGAACACCCCTTAGACAAGTATAGCAAAATCTTGTGAGAGATTTCCCAGTTCTGGAGGATCATTTTAGATTATCTCATCTGAGCGGAGAGCTTTATGGGAGGCATCTCTCATCTCACTGAGACTTCCGGGTTCCACCCTTTTTCAGTGAGTTCAGCCCCTGTGAAGTCTGCACTAAAATTTCTCTCCAAGCAGGAGCACCTTTTATTATCAGAAAATAAGGCCCTCAGTGGCAGTGTATATAAATGTGTCTGTTTTACAAATAAATGCATTAGAAGTACTCACAAAGATTTTATACAGCTTAGAACAATTATCATTTTGGGAGGAAATTAGTGTTCCTGGAGCTGTTGAGTAAATAGCAATGTCTTTATGTTTCAGCCGAGTGCATCGTCTAAATGTAGCCACCAAGCAGCAAGTGCTACCCAGGGTTGTGAAACAAAAATGGGCCGGCTCCTAAGCTTACGTTCCTGCTTTTTCAAATAAAGATACCAAGAGAATAAAGAAAATTGATAAGAGGTGTAAATTAGAAAGTTGCTTAAAATTGTATACTTTATCTGAATCATGAAATTTTAATTTAGCCTAGACTATTCCTTTAAAGTGAAAGTCAACTATCCCCAACCTCTATTCCGCATTTAAAAATACATCTTAAATTAAGTTGAGTTTAATTAATCAATTTTTTTAAATATCTATATTTAGCAGAGTAATTTAATAAAAAATAATTTGCTGTGCAATGACGAATATTGATATACCTAATTGATTGGTCCCCCAGTGGCGTCTGAAAAGCTTCAATCTACTCCCCCACTGTCAAATGCACATGCGTCTCTTACTGAATTTTCATTCTTTCATATGTATCATAGCAGAGAGTGGATATTTACGCATGCGCTAAAAATGTTATTGATGATAGAGCACACTGATGACCACCAATTGAGCAGGTGGGACCGCTCTTACGTGTAAGATTAGAAAACCAGGAAATGAGCGGGGGACTTAAAAGACGGTAGGATCAATCAAACATAAATATTTGTAAAATAGGAACGAAATTTAAAAAAATAAGTTAGCGACTACATAGTATGATACTATGTGAAAGAATAGCATTAATACAGTTTCTTAAAATGTACTTTCACTTTAAGGTACACTGGGCATTTTTTGTGTGTTTTTTATCTCATTTAAAAAGCCCACATGCAAATTCTAATGCACTTTATTGTAGCTCACAGTGTGATGTTTAGTCACAGTCATACACTTGTTGTCTGATTATATTATAAAAAACACAATTATTTTATACAGTATTTTGATGGCTGCTGAAATGGTCTATTAATTTGAGAATTGCCGTTTTGCGCGGGTTTGGTATCCTATATACGGCGTAACTTAGAAGTTACACGCGTATATTTCTGCCTTCGCCTGTATTATTTTTACCCTTAGACTGACATACAAAACACGCGCAGTTTGGTATCCAATATACAGCGTAAGGACTTACGCGCGCAGATTTCAGAAAATCTACTCCATTCTCATCTCGCCACAAATTGCAGGCGCAGGAGCCCTTGCACTGACTAAAAAACCAACGTAGCTCCCTGGAAGCCTTAACAAACACATACATTTAAGCAGCATCTCAAGGTTAAAGGGACAGTATACTATGATATTGCTTTTTTAAGGTTTATTTGTGTATTTGAAATAGTCAAATGGATTGAGCTTGTAGGTACTTTATCACATTGGGGACATATACATGCTTATTTAATGTAAATTGAATTACCTTCATCTCTTTATAACCCACTGGAGTAATTTATTCTAATGCTAACAAAGCTTGGCACTGATGCCAAAATATATAAAGGGACATTCAACTCCAAAGAAAACCTTCTTTTAAATAGGGCATGTTATTTCTAACTACTTTCATATTTAATTAGAACACTTGCTTTGTTCTCTTGGTATTCTTAGTTGAAAGCAAAACCTAGGATGGCTCATATGATCATAACACCTTCTTATCATTTATAACACCTTCTAATTATGTGGTGCATCTTTTAGAACTTGCGGTTATTTTTTACGATTCGTAGCCTATTTTGCATCAAATTACTCTTTATTGAGACTTTACGTGAACAAAATACTGGCGTAAGTAATTGCGACGACTAAAATGTGTATTTGCGCACATTTTAGTTGATCGCTGTTTTTTCCTACTTACGCCAGTTTAGCATCTGACGGCGCAGTATATTGGATAGCTCGAGTTGCGAGGTGAAATTACGGGCGGCGCAGGTTCCCTCGCTTGCGCTGAAAACGATGCCGTATATCGAATCGCGCCCCATCGCTTTTTTAAAATTCAGTCACAAAGTGGAAACAAGTCTAAATATTTAAATGATTAAAACAGTTTTATGTAGCTATGGTAAACATTTGCATTAGAAATGTTTGATCTCTTGGGATAAAAGTGTTTGCTGATATCACAGTCTGCAAGTAAACTGCCTTTTGTAATGAATCCAGATTTTCATATTTATAATTTATTAAAAAGGGGGTAAAGGGATATTAAAGGGACACTGAACCCAAATTTTTTCTTTCGTGATTCAGATAGAGCATGCAATTTTAAGCAACTTTCTAATTTTAAGAACAGGATCAACATAGAGGTTGAAAAAGTATGCATTTCTTTAGCACTTCATTCTCCCCATATGAGTTTGTAATTAGAACACCCTTGGTAGGATGAAGTTGGTGATAGAAATTAAAATTTAACTTTTATTAGTTTAGTTAAAAAAACAGAACACACAACATAAGAAGTTAAAAAACACAAAAAGTTGGGGCCAATAGGCAGAGTTAGTCAAATGGCTCAGTACCGTTAACCGTATTTCAGAATTAAGAAGTGTGAAAGACTAGTCACATTACTATATAAGTAAATAAGGAGATGGAATGTATTAAATTCTCCTGAGAGAAGACCAATAAGTATAGTATGTATGGGTTTTTGCAGAGTATCAAACTGGCTCAGTGATAGGTTAGGTACTCAAATAATAAAAAAATATATTAAAAGATTTTAAGCTCACCTGAATGAGCAATTAAAAAATAATGGGGGTTGAAAGAGGTTCAACACCCTCCCCTTAATTCAGCATTTAGTTTGGGCCTCCTTTAAAACTAGCAATGTTGCTATTTGAATTTATTATACAATAGAACGAGTGGTGTCTAATCTGTAAGACAAACGTAGGCCTAGATTTGGAGTTCGGCGGTAGCCGTCAAAACCAGCGTTAGAGGCTCCTAACGCTGGTTTTGGCCGCCCGCTGGTATTTGGAGTCAGTGATTAAAGGGTCTAACGCTCACTTTACAGCCGCGACTTTTCCATACCGCAGATCCCCCTACGCCATTTGCGTAGCCTATCTTTTCAATGGGATCTTTCTAACGCCGGTATTTAGAGTCGTTTCTGAAGTGAGCGTTAGAGCTCTAACGACAAAATTCCAGCCGCCTGAAAAAAGCAGGAGTTAAGAGCTTTCTGGCTAACGCCGGTTTATAAAGCTCTTAACTACTGTACCCTAAAGTACACTAACACCCATAAACTACCTATGTACCCCTAAACCGAGCTCCCCCCACATCGCCGCCACTCGATTAAAATTTTTAACCCTTAATCTGCCGACCGCAACCTACGTTATCCCTATGTACCCCTAATCTGCTGCCCCTAACCCCGCCGACCCCTATATTATATTTATTAACCCCTAATCTGCCCCCCACAACATCGCCGCCAGCTACTTAAAATAATTAACCCCTAATCTTCCGACCGCAAAGCGCCGCCACCTACGTTATCCCTATGTACCCCTAATCTGCTACCCCTAACACCGCCGACCCCTATATTATATTTATTAACCCCTAATCTGCCCCCCTTAACGTCGCCGACACCTGCCTACACTTATTAACTCCTAATCTGCCGAGCGGACCTGAGCGCTACTATAATAAAGTTATTAGCCCCTAATCCGCATCACTAACCCTATAATAAATAGTATTAACCCCTAATCTGCCCTCCCTAACATCGCCGACACCTACCATCAATTATTAACCCCTAATCTTCCGATCGGAGCTCACCGCTATTCTAATAAATGTATTAACCCCTAAAGCTAAGTCTAACCCTAACACTAACACCCCCCTAAGTTAAATATAATTTACATCTAACGAAATAAATTAACTCTTATTAAATAAATTATTCCTATTTAAAGCTAAATACTTACCTGTAAAATACATCCTAATATAGCTACAACATAAATTATAATTATATTATAGCTA
The DNA here is from genome assembly GCF_027579735.1 of Bombina bombina. Classification (NCBI taxonomy): domain Eukaryota; kingdom Metazoa; phylum Chordata; class Amphibia; order Anura; family Bombinatoridae; genus Bombina; species Bombina bombina. Next base: position 291,214,036 of record NC_069505.1, on the reverse strand, counting down.
TTTTAGGATTAATATTTATTTTACAGGTAACTTTGTATTTATTTTAACCAGGTACAATAGCTATTAAATAGTTAAGAACTATTTAATAGCTACCTAGTTAAAATAATAACAAATTTACCTGTAAAATAAATCCTAACCTAAGTTACAAATAAACCTAACACTACCCTATCAATAAAATAATTAAATAAACTACCTACAATTACCTACAATTAACCTAACACTACACTATCAATAAATTAATTAAACACAATTGCTACAAATAAATACAATTAAATAAACTATCTAAAGTACAAAAAATAAAAAAGAACTAAGTTACAAAAAATAAAAAAATATTTACAAACATAAGAAAAATATTACAACAATTTTAAACTAATTACACCTACTCTAAGCCCCCTAATAAAATAACAAAGCCCCCCAAAATAAAAAATTCCCTACCCTATTCTAAATTAAAAAAGTTACAAGCTCTTTTACCTTACCAGCCCTGAACAGGGCCCTTTGCGGGGCATGCCCCAAGAAGTTCAGCTCTTTTTCCTGTAAAAAAAAACATACAATACCCCCCCCCCCCAACATTACAAACCCACCACCCACATACCCCTAATCTAACCCAAACCCCCCTTAAATAAACCTAACACTAAGCCCCTGAAGATCTTCCTACCTTGTCTTCACCATCCAGGTATCACCGATCCGTCCTGGCTCCAAGATCTTCATCCAACCCAAGCGGGGGTTGGCGATCCATAATCCGGTGCTGAAGAGGTCCAGAAGAGGCTCCAAAGTCTTCCTCCTATCCGGCAAGAAGAGGACATCCCGACCGGCAAACATCTTCTCCAAGCGGCATCTTCGATCTTCTTCCATCCGGAGCGAAGCGGCAGGATCCTGAAGACCTCCAGCGTGGAACATCCATCCGGACCGACGACTGAACGACGAATGACTGTTCCTTTAAGGGACGTCATCCAAGATGGCGTCCCTCGAATTCCGATTGGCTGATAGGATTCTATCAGCCAATCGGAATTAAGGTAGGAATTTTCTGATTGGCTGATGGAATCAGCCAATCAGAATCTAGTTCAATCCGATTGGCTGATCCAATCAGCCAATCAGATTGAGCTCGCATTCTATTGGCTGATCGGAACAGCCAATAGAATGCGAGCTCAATCTGATTGGCTGATTGGATCAGCCAATCGGATTGAACTTGATTCTGATTGGCTGATTCCATCAGCCAATCAGAAAATTCCTACCTTAATTCCGATTGGCTGATAGAATCCTATCAGCCAATCGGAATTCGAGGGACGCCATCTTGGATGACGTCCCTTAAAGGAACAGTCATTCGTCGTTCAGTCGTCGGTCCGGATGGATGTTCCGCGCTGGAGGTCTTCAGGATCCTGCCGCTTCGCTCCGGATGGAAGAAGATCGAAGATGCCGCTTGGAGAAGATGTTTGCCGGTCCGGATGTCCTCTTCTTGCCGGATAGGAGGAAGACTTTGGAGCCTCTTCTGGACCTCTTCAGCACCGGATTATGGATCGCCAACCCCCGCTTGGGTTGGATGAAGATCTTGGAGCCAGGACGGATCGGTGATACCTGGATGGTGAAGACAAGGTAGGAAGATCTTCAGGGGCTTAGTGTTAGGTTTATTTAAGGGGGGTTTGGGTTAGATTAGGGGTATGTGGGTGGTGGGTTGTAATGTTGGGGGGGGGGGGTATTGTATGTTTTTTTTTACAGGCAAAAGAGCTGAACTTCTTGGGGCATGCCCCGCAAAGGGCCCTGTTCAGGGCTGGTAAGGTAAAAGAGCTTGTAACTTTTTTAATTTAGAATAGGGTAGGGAATTTTTTATTTTGGGGGGCTTTGTTATTTTATTAGGGGGCTTAGAGTAGGTGTAATTAGTTTAAAATTGTTGTAATATTTTTCTTATGTTTGTAAATATTTTTTTATTTTTTGTAACTTAGTTCTTTTTTATTTTTTGTACTTTAGATAGTTTATTTAATTGTATTTATTTGTAGCAATTGTGTTTAATTAATTTATTGATAGTGTAGTGTTAGGTTAATTGTAGGTAATTGTAGGTAGTTTATTTAATTATTTTATTGATAGGGTAGTGTTAGGTTTATTTGTAACTTAGGTTAGGATTTATTTTACAGGTAAATTTGTTATTATTTTAACTAGGTAGCTATTAAATAGTTCTTAACTATTTAATAGCTATTGTACCTGGTTAAAATAAATACAAAGTTACCTGTAAAATAAATATTAATCCTAAAATAGCTATAATATAATTATAATTTATATTGTAGCTATATTAGGATTTATTTTACAGGTAAGTATTTAGCTTTAAATAGGAATAATTTATTTAATAAGAGTTAATTTATTTCGTTAGATGTAAATTATATTTAACTTAGGGGGGTGTTAGTGTTAGGGTTAGACTTAGCTTTAGGGGTTAATACATTTATTAGAATAGCGGTGAGCTCCGCTCGGAAGATTAGGGGTTAATAATTGAAGGTAGGTGTCGGCGATGTTAGGGAGGGCAGATTAGGGGTTAATACTATTTATGATAGGGTTAGTGAGGCGGATTAGGGGTTAATAACTTTATTATAGTAGCGCTCAGGTCCGCTCGGCAGATTAGGGGTTAATAAGTGTAGGTAGGTGTCGGCGACGTTGTGGGGGGCAGATTAGGGGTTAATAAATATAACATAGGGGTCGGCGATGTTAGGGCAGCAGATTAGGGGTACATAGGGATAACGTAGGTTGCGGCGGTTTACGGAGCGGCAGATTAGGGGTTAAAAGTGTAATGCAGGGGTCAGCGATAGCGGGGGCGGCAGATTAGAGGTTAATAAGTGTAAGGTTAGGGGTGTTTAGACTCGGGGTACATGTTAGGGTGTTAGGTGCAGACGTAGGAAGTGTTTCCCCATAGGAAACAATGGGGCTGCGTTAGGAGCTGAACGCTGCTTTTTTGCAGGTGTTAGGTTTTTTTTCAGCTCAAACAGCCCCATTTTTTTCCTATGGGAGAATCGTGCACGAGCACGTTTTTGAGGCCGGCCGCGTCCGTAAGCAACTCTGGTATCGAGAGTTGCATTTGCGGTAAAAATGCTCTACGCTCCTTTTTTGGAGCCTAACGCAGCATTTGTTTTAACTCTCGATACCAGAGTTAAATTTATGGTGCGGCCAGAAAAAAGCCCGCGGAGCGTTAACAGCCCTTTTACCGCCAAACTCCAAATCTAGGCCAGAATTTGCTACAGCAAAACTTTATGTTACTTAACCGTGTGTGAATCTGTGTTATGTTTGACAAGTCATTTTTTAGAATTTAATTTAATGGAGCTGTGAGTTGGTGTGATTGAAGTGTGTGTCTGGTGCTAATAGCTCTCGCCTTAACTTTAAGGTGATACAGAAACAAGCTATATTATCTATCTAACCACAAACACACTATGTGTGAGTGCTCCCTAGAGAATCTACAACTTTAATACAAAGCAACATTATTACAGTTCTCTAGGTTAAATCTATCTATATATTTGGATGAGAATTTAATATAGTCATCAATTGACACTAACCTTTACCTGAGCCATCTAGAAATTATTTGGTATTATATGCATTGGCAAGCATAGATACTCAACACCAGGGGCTATACCCTCAGGAAATATTTAGGTTGTAATCATAATTTTCTTGTCCAAACAAGGTTCATATAATAACCTTGAATACTGATACAACCTATTCATGTAACCCTACCAGTTACAATATAGTATAGATTTGAAGCAACTATATCAGCACTCCCTTATACAAAGTGTTATTATTCCAACTAAGCATAAAAATCTACTACACACTCTATATATACAAAAAGTTATAGCACCTCCTGAGAAGTGATAGATTGCTATTCAAGCTAACTAATAGACTGATAATTAGTCAGTGTCAAGTATTCTGTATTACTTGATCATAATTAAAAACGAAAGTACAGATTGCAGACACAAAGCAATCTAAAGCATATGAGCCTATGATAAAAGACATCTGACTATCAACAAAACTAACTAACAGACTGTGAATCAGTATACGTTGACTACCTTGTATTTTCAGACAATAATTCAAACCTAAATACTGATTGTAGATACTAGGTAATTGTAGCACATGAGCCAATGACAAAAGACATCTAGGTACTAAAAAGATAAAACTTGGGTACTTCACCCATAGTTATTCTCACCAATAATTGCTCATTCAGGTGAGCTTAAAATCTTTTAATATATTGTTTTATTATTTTAATACCTAACCTATCACTGAGCCAGTTTGATACTCTGCAAAAACCCATACATACTATACTTATTGGTCTTCTCTCAGGAGAATTTAATACATTCCATCTCCTTATTTACTTATATAGTAATGTGACTAGTCTTTCACACTTCTTAATTCTGAAATACGGTTAACGGTACTGAGCCATTTGACTAACTCTGCCTATTGGCCCCAACTTTTTGTGTTTTTTAACTTCTTATGTTGTGTGTTCTGTTTTTTAACTAAACTAATAAAAGTTATATTTTAATTTCTATCACCAACTTCATCCTACCAAGGGTGTTCTAATTACAAACTCATATGGGGAGAATGAAGTGCTAAAGAAATGCATACTTTTTCAACCTCTATGTTGATCCTTTTCTTCTAGTTAATCCATGCATAAGCACTCAAGCTAAGGAAATTAATCCACTTTTGATAATAGCATCTCCTCCACACCAGTGTAGTGCTGTTGCACCTTTTTGTTTTCAACTTTCTAATTTTACTCCTATTATCAAATTATCTTCATTCTCTTGGTATCTTTATTTGAAAAGCAAGAATGTAAGTTTAGATGCCCGCCCATTTTTTGGTGAACAACCTGGGTTGATCTTGCTGATTGGTGGATAAATTCAGTTACCAATAAATAAGTGTTGTCCAGAGTTCGGAACCAAAAAAATAGCTTAGATGCCTTCTTTTTCAAATAAAGATAGCAAGAGAGCGAAGAAAAATTGATAATAGGAGTAAGTTAGAAAGTTGTTTAAAATTGCATGCTCTATCTGAATCACTAAAGAAAGAAATTGGGTTCAGTGTCCCTTTAAAGTACAAAATATCACTCATAGCAAAGAGCAGCAATGAAACAAAGGGGAGATATTTTTGCTTAAAAATATTTATATTAAAAGGGACAAAAATTACTGATATATTTTGTTGGATCCGTTTTTTGTTTTTTTTTACAATCTGCCTCCTGTTCCATTGTTCTACTAAAGGGATAAACACATGGGACAATTTATGATTCCTGTGCCCCATACTGTTCACAGACAGAAGCATGCTGGGAGCTGTAGTTTCCTTGTGTGTGCATAATACTTTATCAGTGGTTAAACCCATACAGCAGGGGGCAGTGTGTGAAAAGAGTGCGCTAACAAAAGAGAATAGCTACTATTTTTTAACTCACATATTTTTTTTTTAAAGCTGTTTAAATTAAAGGAACATAACACTATAATTTTTTTCTATCACACATAATAAAGAGAGCTGTTTAAATATGTTTATATTTATGTATGAGTAATTTATGTATGGGAAAAAATTGTTAAAACACAGTCAAGTAAAAATTTAACTTTCATGATTCAGATAGAGTGTGCAATTTTAAACAACATTTCCAATTATTTATATTATCAAATTTACTTCATTTTCTTGTTATCCTTTGTTAAAGAGTAGTTTCAGGAGCAGTAATGCAGTATTGGGAGCTAGCTGGGGATTGATGGCTGCACATATGCCTCTTGTCATTGGCTCATCGGGTGTGTTCAGCTAGTTCCATTACTGCTCCTGAACCTACTCATTAACAAAGGATACCAAAAAGTGAAGCAAATTTGATAATAGAAGTAAATTGGAAAGTTATTTAACATTGTATGTTCTGTCTGAATTATGAAAGTTAATTCTGAGTAAAAAAACATTTTCCTTTGGATCTAACAGTACATGGCTGTGTATACCTGTTCACTGTATGTATTGAGTGCAGATGGTGACCACGTGTCGTCATCCAGGGACTGGCTTTGGAGGTCATTGCACTCCCTTCTGCGCTTTCCCCTGCAACTCTGGGGTCCTCAGGAACGCCTGTTATGTCAACAAGCCCTAGAGACTGGGAAGTGCTTGACAGCTACACAGGTATTGAAAACTGGTCTCAGCTCCCTAAAAAAACCACCAATAAAAAGGCGATCGCCTGCTCTCTAACACAGTTTGTTTCTTGGAGGTATAAAATATACAGTAGGGCCTAAATGTGAGCAACATCTAAAAACTGCAAAACAGCTCAGCACAGGCTGTAAATGGCTCAACGGTTAAAGGGGCACTCTGCTGTAAATGTGTTTCCCTTAAAGGGCTACTGAACCCAAATTGTTTATTTCTTGATTCAGATAGAGCAGCAATTTTAAGCAACTTTCTAATTTACTCCTTTTATCAATTTTTCTTCGTTCTCTTGGTATCATTATTTGAAAAAGCAGGAATATAAGCTTACGAGCCGGCCCATCTTTGGTTCAATACCTGGGTAGCGCTTGTTTGTTATACAAGCTGCAGAGTAATAAATGTGCAAATTGATCCTTCAGGTTTACCTTTATATATGAAATAGCTGTTTTTGTTTATTGAAACAAATTCGGCTAGATTTAGAGTTTTCTCGGTAAAGACCTGCGTAGCTAACACAGCTTTTTTTCCTACTGCTGCTTCCAAACAACGCTGGTATTTAGAGTTGTCTGAGGGGCTGCGTTAGGCTCCAAAAAGGGAGCGTTGAGACGAATTTACCGCCACTTCAACCCTCAATACCAGCGTTGCTTACGGTAGCGGTAAGCTGGCAAAACGTACTTGTGCACGATTTCCCCATAGGAAACAATGGGGCAGTTTGGGCTTAAAAAAAACCTAACACCTGCAAAAGCTCCCAACGCAGCCCCATTGATTAATATGGGGAAACACTTTCTAAGTCTGCACCTAACATGAACCCCAAGTCTAAACACCCCTAACCTGACACTTATTAACCCCTAATCTGCCGCCCCTCTATCACTGACCCCTGCATTACACAATTAACCCCTAATCTGCCGCTCCGGACACCGCCGCCACCTACATTATCCCTATGAACCCCTAATCTGCTACCCCCAACATCGCCGACACCTACATAATATTTATTAACCCCTAATCTGCCCCCCAACGTCGCTGCCACCACATAACTACAAGTATTAACCCCTAATCTGCCGACCGGACCTCGCCGCTACTCTAATAAAGTTATTAACCCCTAAAGCTAAGTCTAACCCTCCCGGCTCGCAAACCCTATAATAAATAGTATTAACCCCTAATCTGCCCCCCCAATGTCGCCGCCACCTAAATTCAAGTATTAACCCCTAATCTGCCGACCTGACCTCGCCGCTACTCTAATAAATGTATAAACCCCTAAAGCTAAGTCTAACCCTAACCCTAACACCCCCCTAAATTAAATATAATTTTAATCTAACGAAATAAATTAAATCTTATTAACTAAAGTATTCCTATTTAAAACTAAATACTTACCTGTAAAATAAACCCTAAACTAGCTACAATATAACGAATAATTATCTTGTAGCTATTTTAGGATTTATATTTATTTTACAGGCAACTTTGTATTTATTTTAACTAAGTACAATAGCTATTAAATTGTTATTTACTATTTAATAGTTACCTAGTTAAAATAATTACAAAATTACCTGTAAAATAAATCCTAACCTAAGTTACAATTAAACCTAACACTACACTATCAATAAATTAATTAAATAAATTACCTACAATTACATACAATTAAATAAACTAAACTAAATTACAAAAACAAAACAAAACACTAAATTACAAAAAAAAAAAAAAAAAGATTACAAGAATATTAGGCTAATTACACCTACTCTAAGCCCCCTAATAAAATAAAAAAGCCCCCCAAAATAACCCTATTCTAAATTAAAAAGTAATCAGCTCTTTTACCAGACCTTAAAAGGGCTTTTTGCAGGGCATGCCCCAAAGTAATCAGCTCTTTTGCCTGTAAAAAAAAATACAACCCCCCCCAACATTAAAACCCACCACCCACATACCCCTACTCTAACCCACCCAAACCCCCCTTAAATAAACCTAACACTACCCCCCTGAAGATCTCCCTACCTTGAGTCGTCTTCACCCAACCGGGCCGAAGTCTTCATCCAATGGGGCAGAAGAGGACATCCAGACCGGCAGAAGTCTTCATCCTATCCGGGCAGAAGAGGACATCCGGACCGGCAGACATCTTCATCCAAGCGGAATCTTCTATCTTCATCCATCTGGAGCGGAGCCATCTTCTTCCAGCCGACGCGGATCCATCCTCTTCAACCGACGCCTACTCGCCGAATGAAGGTTCCTTTAAATGACGTCATCCAAGATGGCGTCCCTCGAATTCCGATCAGCCAATAGAATGCGAGCTCAATCTGATTGGCTGATTGGATCAGCCAATCGGATTGAACATGAATCTGATTGGCTGATTTAATCAGCCAATCAGATTTTTCCTACCTTAATTCCGATTGGCTGATAGAATCCTATCAGCCAATCGGAATTCGAGGGACGCCATCTTGGATGACATCATTTAAAGGAACCTTCATTCGGCGAGTAGGCGTCAGTTGAAGAGGATGGATCCGCGTCGGCTGGAAGAAGATGGCTCTGCTCCGGATGGATGAAGATAGAAGATGCCGCTTGGATGAAGATCTCTGCCGGTCCGGATGTCCTCTTCTGCCCGGATAGGATGAAGACTTCTGCCGGTCTGGATGTCCTCTTCTACCCCATTGGATGAAGACTTCGGCCCGGCTGGGTGAAGACGACTCAAGGTAGGGATATCTTCGGGGGGTAGTGTTAGGTTTATTTAAGGGGGGTTTGGGTGGGTTAGAGTAGGGGTATGTGGGTGGTGGGTTTTAATGTGGGGGGTTGTATTTTTTTTTACAGGCAAAAGAGCTGATTACTTTGGGGCATGTCCCGCATAAAGCCCTTTTAAGGGCTGGTAAAAGAGCTGATTACTTTATAATTTAGAATAGGGTAGGGACCTTTATTATTTTGGGGGGCTTTTTTATTTTATTAGGGGGCTTAGAGTAGGTGTAATTAGCCTAATATTCTTGTAATCTTTTTTTATTTTTTGTAATTTAGTGGGGGGGTTTTTGTAATTTAGTTTAGTTTATTTAATTGTATGTAATTGTAGGTAATTTATTTAATTAATTTATTGATAGTGTAGTGTTAGGTTTAATTGTAACTTAGGTTAGGATTTATTTTACAGGTAATTTTGTAATTATTTTAACTAGGTAGCTATTAAATAGTAACTATTTAATAGCTATTGTACCTAGTTAAAATAAATACAAAGTTGCCTGTAAAATAAATATAAATCCTAAAATAGCTACAATATAATTATTTGTTATATTGTAGCTAGTTTAGGGTTTATTTTACAGGTAAGTATTTAGTTTTAAATAGGAATACTTTAGTTAATAAGATTTAATTTATTTCGTTAGATTAAAATTATATTTAATTTAGGGGGGTGTTAGGGTTAGGGTTAGACTTAGCTTTAGGGGTTAATACATTTATTAGAGTAGCAGCGAGGTCCGATCGGCAGATTAGGGGTTAATACTTGTAGTTAGGTGGCGGCGACGTTGGGGGGGGGGCAGATTAGGGGTTAATAAATATTATGTAGGTGTCGGCGATGTTAGGAGCAGCAGATTAGGGGTTCATAGGGATAATGTAGGTGGCGGCGATGTGCGGTCGGCAGATTAGGGGTTAAAAATATTTATTATATTGGCGGCGAGGTGGGGGGACCTCAGTTTAGGGGTACATAGGTAGTTTATGGGTGTTAGTGTACTTTAGAGCACTGTAGTTAAGAGCTTTATATACCGGCGTTAGCCCATGAAGCTCTTAACTACAGCCTTTCCATGGGCGGTAGGAGTCTTGTCGGTAGAGGGTGTACCGCTCACTTCAGCCAAGACTCTAAATACCAGCGTTAGGAAGATCCCATTGAAAAGATAGGATACGCAATTGGCGTAAGGGGATCTGCGGTATGGAAAAGTCGCGGCTTGAAAGTGAGCGTTACACCTTTACCTGGCTGACTCTAAATACCAGTGGGCGGCCAAAAGCAGCGTTAGGACCCCTTAACGCTGCTTTTGACAGCTAACGCAGAACTCTAAATCTAGGCGATTGTTTGCTAAGACATGTCCATTTAAATGGACTGAGTCTGCAGCTAGAGCAGACATACTTATCTTATTTCACTATATATGCACAAAAGCCAGTAGTTAAAGTGAATGTAAAGTTTGCGGAATGAGTGCACGGTTTTTAATAATCATATTAAAAACAGGGACACTGTTATACTTTAACTTTTGTTCATGGAGATTACTGTTGTAAGCCATTTTTGTTCTGCCAGTTAGGGCTCTGTAACTGCTCTGTATTTGAAAATGAGCTGCAGGACAGGTAGGCACCTCAGTAAAGCTAATTGGTTTATTGCACTAACTCACATTTCTATTTAAAGACACAGTACACATTTATTTTTTATTTTCAAATAGGGAATTTTTACACGTTATCTTTATTTATTACATAAGATGGATCAAGAGGCTTTTCAAACCATTATCCCAGGCGAAGTTGCTGCTTGTCAGTTATGTTTTTATGTTCAGATGGAACCCCCAGTTCCTTTTTGTTCCTCATGCACTGAGAGAACTTTAAGTTATAGAGATAAACTATTTGAAAATGAGCCACCATTATCCGAGGCAAATGCTGTTCAGGTATCTCCTGTTGCAGATATGCCACAGCTTTCTCTTCAAGCGTCCCAACTTTTTCAGTAGCCACATACAGTGGCCTGTGATACTCTCTTGCAATCCTGTAGTATTTTCTCTACAAGACATTGCTTCCCAGGTATCCCTTGCGGTATCTGAGGCCTTGTCAGCTTTCCCCATGTTGCAGGGAAGGCGTAAAAGGAAATTTAAGGAAACAGTTAGTAAGGTTTCTGATCAAGTTCTGGCTATCCAGAGTGTCCCTTCCCATAAGCCTGAGGAAGAAGACATGTCGGTAGCATCTGAGGGTGAAATCTCAGACTCAGACAGTGTAATTCCTTCTTCTTATGCTGAAGTGGTATCCTTCAGATTTAAGCTAGAACATCTTTGCCTATTACTTAAGGAGGTTTTGGCTACTTTGGACGACTCCGACACAACTATCGTAGTCAATCCTAAAAAGTAGTAAATTGAACAAATACTTTGATGTTCCCTCTGCGGTGGAGGTTTTTCTGGTTCCTGACCGTGCTGCGGAGATTATTGCTTGAGAATGGGAAAGACCTGGTATTCCCTTTTCTCCATCTCCTATTTTTAAGAAAATGTTTCCTATAGTGGATTCTATTAAGGAGTCGTGGCAGACGGTTCCTAAGATAGAAGGAGCGATCTCCACTTTGGCCAAGAGGACTACTATTCCCATAAACCTATTAACCCCTAAACCGCAGCCCACCCACATCGCCAACACTAAATAAAACTAATAACCCCTAATCCGCTGCTCCCCAACATCGCCGACACTAAATAAAAAGATTATCCCCTAATCCGCAACCCCGACATCGCCGACACTAAATAAAACTATTAACCCTCAACCGCCAGCCCCCCACATCATAACTAATAGACTAAACCTATTAAAGGAACAGTATACTGTAAAAATGCTTTCCCTTAATGTGTTTCCAATTACTTTTTTTTACCAGCTGCAGAGTATAAAATGTATGAGATTTGCTTTTTTAAGGCTTTTTTGTGTATATGAAGTAGCTGATTTGTGTTTTGAAGCCACAACCTAATAAAATGGGTTGAGCTTGTAGGTATAATCAGATCTCATTACTTTATCACATTGTGTACATATATCTGCTTCTTTATTTTATATCTGTCCAAACCCCAATTACCAGTACTTGGAGAGAACAATGGAAAAGTAACATTTTATTACCTTATCTCTTCTATAACCCACTGGGAGTGTAATTTCTTCTACTGGCTGTGTTTACAGAGCTTGGCCTTGAGGCCAAAAACTTTCAGGATGGGTGGGGGTACCACAGGCTAAATAAACTATTTCAAATGCCAATTTAAGGGTAATGGAAATACTTGTAAACAATTTAATACACTCCAGCAGGTAAAGTTGATCATTGGGAACAAATTAAAGGGGATAAATGTTTTGAGTAAACTGTCCCTTTAACTTCTAAACCATCGGTTAGGTTAATTTATAGTTTAATATTAGTTTTTTATTTTATTTCACAGGTAAGTTTTTATTTATTTTAAGATAGTTATATTGTAACTTTTAATTTAAAGTTAGGGAGGTGTTAGGTTTAGCATTTAATAGTTAAATTTAGTGTTTTGCAATGTGGGGTCCGGTGGTTTAGGGTTTAATAGGTTTAGTTTATTAGTTATGATGTGGGGGTCCGTTGGTTTAGGGGTTAATAGGTTTAGTTTATTAGTTATGATGTGGGGGGCTTGCGGTTTAGGGCTTAATAGGTTTATTTACTATTTGCTATGTGGGGGTGGCAGTTTAGGGGTTAATAGGTTTATTAAGTGTTGGCGATGTCGGGGAGCAGCGGATTAGGGGTTAATAGGTTTATTTATTATTTGCAATGTGGGAGGCCGGCGGTTTAGGGGTTAATAGGTTTATTTAGTGTCGGCGATGTCGGGAGCGGCTGATTACGGGTTTATAGGTTTATTTAGTGTCGGCGATGTCAGGGAGTGGCAGATTGGGGTTAATAACTTTATTTAGTGTCAGCGATGTCGGGGACTGGCGGATTAGGGGTTAATAACTTTATTTAGCGTTGGCAATGTCGGGGGCGGCGGGTTAGGGGTGTTTAGACTAGGGGTTTATGTTAGGGTGTTAGGTTTAAATGTAACTTTCTTTTCCCCATAGACATCAATGGAGTTGTATTACGGCGATTTGCTATTCCTCAATCGCAGGCGTTAGTTTTTTTCTAACACGAAAGTCTATAGCACAACCCGTCCTCTACAAGTGCATCTTCTCAATATACCCAGGACCCTATGGCTCAATGAAACTCAAATTGTCCACAAGAAATCAGCAGCTCCAGAACGTATATACATGAAACAGCACTGTGCAACATCTAGCCTAAACAACCAGCAGTCTGGTTTACCGGATATGTATTGGCCTATTTTCCAAAACGGCCTGCCTCCAAGCATTCTCTCTCACACAGCCTGACTCGGCTCTTACCTGGGGTTGGATATTAAATCCACATACTTCAGAGGACTTACTCTACAGCGCAGACACCCGTTTTCTTTCTTCAGGTACTGCTGGTGCTTGGCCATCTCTGTAGATCCATTAGCTGCCCTCCTCTCTGCTTACTCACAATATCAGCTAAAAACAGACAATCAGCTGTCATACTTCAAAGCCTCAAAGCCATCTTGAGTCCTGTGACGTCACGGTCTACCACTTGGGATCAAACTAGCGAGTTCCTCTTCCACTCGCATACATTTTGAAACAAGAACAAAGATGAGGAGATCCCAGCGTTAAAAATAATCACTCTTTATTGTGAAATAGATGTGGTGAACAATAAAAGATCCGGTCTTATGCGTTTCAGCTTATAAATGTGCCGTATTCATAGACCATAACTTCCTCTCTATCACCTGTGTCTTATATACACCTGTGAGTATGTTCACCCATCCCCTTTAACTATTACCACTCCTTCACAAACAGGTTACTGAAAAATACCTATCAATCAAAGTATACATGAATTACTATAGCTATATGCTACATGAACTCTATCTGTTTACACGTAAGCTGTACATAACCTGGTAAATATAAAAAATAATTCACCCCTAGTATATGCATACTTAAACGTTATAACGTAACGCTATCAGTGCTTTTATACACTATTGCAGTAAAGATAAGGATTTCTCCATAGACCTCTTATACTCTGATCTAAATGCTCTTATATTTAAAGCAACAGATTTTTTTTATAATACATCAAATAATCTGTTATGCACTTTTGTAGCTATTTATTATATTTGACGTTATTTAACAAATCAGACATCTTAATTTTAAAAGATGATACAATGTTATATGCAGTTTTTAACATTCTAATAGACTGATGCCGTCTCTTCCAATTATAAAACCATATTCTAAATGAGATCAAAATATTGATACACATCTGTCCTTGGGCACTATATATAAGGCCTGACATTATAATTTTGGAGAGACTCCATTAGTCGAAGATAAAACTCGGCAATCACGATCCTATGAACAGCAACAAGTGAATTTTTAAATGCATAAAGTAAATATGTATACCTCAATTACCTTGGCGCTATAACGCTCATACCTCAATAAATATTATTAAGCAATACATCCTTATCAGTTCTCAGCTAGAGTTACTAGTAGTTATGTGAATATTTACAAGTTACAAATCTATCTATCTTTGTATATATGTTTTCAGAAAACTAATCAAATAATGAAATTACATTTCCACATCAGTAAGTCTGCCTATGTATAATTAAACTACATTTTATTTAGAATTAAGGTTTGTGGTTAAAGGACCACTCAATGCAGTAGAATTGCATAATTAACAAGTGCATAATAAAAAGACAATACAATAACACCTACTCTAAATTTAAAATAAGCAGCAGATTTTTTTCTGACAATTTTTTTTATTTTCTCCCATTTTCCGGCCCCCTGTATCAAGTGACAGACATCAGCCAATCACAGACTAGTATACGTATACCCTGTAAGCTTGTGCACGTGCTTAGTAGGATTTTGTTCCCCAGAAAGTGTGAATATAAAAAGACTGTACAAAATTTGATAATGGAAGTAAATTGGAAAGTGTCTTAAAACTCAATACTCTTTTTATTCATGAAAAAGTATTTTGACTTGAGTATCCCTTTAATGTCCCTTTAAGGCTTTGCCACAGGGGTGATGTGCTATCTAGAATAACATAAAGCTCACAGCATTATCATGTGCTATCTAGCATAACATAACGCTAACAGCATTATCATGTGCTATCTAGAATAACATAAAGCTAACAGCATTATCATGTGCTATCTAGAATAACATAAAGCTCACAGCATTATTATGTGCTATCTAGAATAACATAAAGCTCACAGCATTATTATGTGCTATCTAGAGTAACATAAAACTCACAGCATTGTCATGTACTATCTAGAATAACATAACGCTCACAGCATTACCTTGTGCTATCTAGAATAACATAATGCTCACAGCATTATCCTGTGCTATCTAGAATAACATAAAGCTCACAGGATTATTATGTGCAATCTAGAATAACATAAAGCTTTACAGCATTATCCTGTTCTATCTAGAATAACATAAAGCTTTACAGTATTATCATGTGTTATCTAGAAAAACATAAAGCTCACATCATTATCATGTGCTATCTAGAATAACATAAAGCTCACAGCATTATCATGTGCTATCTAGAATTAAATAAAGCTCACAGCATTATCATGTGCTATCTATAATAACATAAAGCTTTACAGCATTATTATGTGCTATCTAGAATAATATAAAGCTTTACAGCATTATCATGTGCTATCTTGAATAGCATAAAGCTCACAGCATTATCATGTGCTATCTAGAATAGCATAAAGCTCACAGCATTATCATGTGCTATCTATAATAACAAAGCTCACAACATTATCATCTGCTATCTAGAATAACATTCAGCTTTACTGCATTATCATGTGCTATCTAGAATAACATTCAGCTTTACTGCATTATCATGTGCTATCTAGAATAACATTCAGCTTTACTGCATTATCATGTGCTATCTATAATAACATAAAGCTCACAGCATTATCATGTGTTATCTAGAAAAACGTAAAACTATCATCATTATCTTGTGCTATCTATAATAACATAAAGCTTGCAAAATTATCATGTGCTATCTAGAATAACATAAAGCTCACAGCATTATCATGTGCTATCTAGAATAACATAAAGCTCACATCATCAATGCTCTTTTTATTCATGAAAAATTATTTTGACTTGAGTGTCCCTTTAATGTACCTTTAAGGCCTTGCTGTAGGGGTGATGTGCTATCTAGAATAACATAAAGCTCACAGCATTATTATGTGCTATCTAGAATAACATAAAGCTCACAGCATTATTACGTTCTATCTAGAATAACATAAAGCTCACAGCATTATCATGTGCTATCTAGAATAACATAAAGCTTACAGCATTATCATGAACTATCTTGAATAACATAATGCTCACACCATTATCATGTGTTATCTAGAATAAAATAAAGCTCACAGCATTACCTTGTGTTATCTAGAATAACATGAAGCTCACAGCTTGATCATGTGCTATCTAAAATAACATAAAGCTTTACAGCATAATCCTGTGCTATCTAGAAAAACATAAAGCTTTACAGCATTATCCTGTGCTATCTAGTATAACATAAAGCTCACAGCATTATCATGTGCTATCTAGAATAACATAAAGCTCACAGCATTATTATGTTCTATCTAGAATAACATAAAGCTTTACAGCATTATTATGTGCTATCTAGAATAACATAACACTCATAGCATTACCTTGTGCTATCTAGAATAATATAACGCTCACAGCATTATCCTGTGCTATCTAGAATAACATAAAGCTCACAGGATTATTATGTGCAATCTAGAATAACATAAAGCTTTACAGCATTATCCTGTGCTATCTAGAATAACATAAAGCTTTACAGCATTATCATGTGTTATCTAGAAAAACATAAATCTCACAGCATTATCATGTGCTATCTAGAATAACATAAAGCTCACAGCATTATCAAGCACTATCTAGAATAGCATAAAGCTCACAGCATTATTATGTGCTATCTAGAATAACATAAAGCTCACAGAATTATCATGTGCTATCAAGAGTAACATAAAGCTTACAGCATTATCATGAACTATCTTGAATAACATAAAACTCACACCATTATCATGTGTTATCCAGAATAACATAAAGCTCACAGCATTACCTTGTGCTATTTAGAATAACATGAAGCTAACAGCATGATCATGTGCTATCTAAAATAACATAAAGCTTTACAGCATAATCCTGTGCTATCTAGAAAAACATAAAGCTTTACAGCATTATCCTGTGCTATCTAGTATAACATAAAGCTCACAGCATTATCATGTGCTATCTAGAATAACATAAAGCTTTACAGCATTATCATGTGCTATCTAGAATAACATAAAGCTCACATCATTATTCTGTGCTACCTAGAATAACATAAAGCCCACAGCATTATCCTGTGCTATCTAGAATAACATAAAGCTCACAACATTATCATGTGCTATGTAAAATAACATAAAGCTTTACAGCATTATCCTGTGCTATTTAGAATAGCATAAAGCTTTACATCATTATCCTGTGCTATCTAGAATAACATAAAACTCAAAGCATTATCATGTGCTATCTAGAATAACATAAAGCGCACAGCATTATCATGTGCTATCTAGAATAACATAAAGCTCACAGCATTATCATGTGCTATCTAGAATAACATAAAGCTCACAGCATTATCATATACTATCTAAAGTAACAAAACGCTCACAGCATTACCTTGTGCTATCTAGAATAACATAACGCTCACAGCATTATAATTTGCTTTCTAGAATAACATAAAGCTCACAGCATTATCATATACTACCTAGAATAACATAACGCTCACAGCATTACCTTGTGCTATCTAGTATAACATAAAGCTCACAGCATTATTATGTGCAATCTAGAATAACATAAAGCTTTACAGCATTATCCTGTGCTATATAGAATAACATAAAGCTTTACAAACTTATCCTGTGCTATCTAGAATAACATAAATCTTTACAGCATTATCATGTGCTATCTAGAAAAACATAAAGCTCACAGCATTATCATGTGCTATCTAGAATAACATGAAGCTCACAGCATTATCATGTGCTATCTAGAATAACATAAAGCTTTACAGCATTATTATGTGCAATCTAGAATAACATAAAGCTTTACAGCATTATCATGTGCTATCTAGAATAGCATAAAGCTCACAGCATTATCATGTGCTATCTAGAGTAACATAAAGCTCACATCATTATCATATGCTATCTAGAATAACATAAAGCTCACAACATTATCATGTGCTATCTAGAATAACATTAAGCTTTACTGCATTATTATGTGCTATCTATGATAACATAAAGCTCACAGCATATTCATGTGTTATCTAGAAAAACGTAAAACTCTCATCATTATCCTGTGCTATCTAGAATAACATAAAGCTTGCAACATTATCATGTGCTATCTAGAAAAACATAAAGCTCACAGCATTATCATGTGCTATCTAGAATAACAAAGCTTACAGCATTATCCTGTGCTATCTAAAATAACATAAGGCTCTAAGCATTATTATGTGCTATCTAGAATAACAAAAGCTCACAGCATTATCATGTCCTATCTAGAATAACATAAAACTCACAACATTATCCTTTGCTATCTAGAATAACATAAAACTCACAGCATTATCCTGTGCTATCTAGAATAACATTAAGCTCACATCATTATCATATGCTATCTAGAATAATATAAGGCTCACAGCATTATCATATGCTATCTAGAATAATATAAAGCTCACAGTACTATCCTGTGCTATCTAGAAAAACATAAAGCTCACAGCATAATCATGTTCTATCTAGAATAACATAAGGCTCACAATATTATCATGTGATATCTAGAATACCATAATGCTCACAGGATTATTGTGCACTATCTAGAGTAATATAAAGCTCACAGCATTATCATGTGCCCTCTAGAATAACATAAAGCTCACAGTGCTATCTAGAATACCAAAAAGCTCACAGGATTATTGTGCACTATCTAGAGTAATATAAAGCTCACAGTATTATCATGTGCTATCTAGAATAACATAAAGCTCACAGCATCATTGTGCGATCTAGAATAACATAAAACTCACATTATCATGTGCTATCTAGAATCACATAAAGGTCACAGCATTATCATGTGCTATCTAGAATAACATAAAGCTCACAGCATTATCATGTGCTATATAGAATAACATAAAGCTCACAGCATTATCATGTGCTATCTAGAATAACATAAAGCTCACAGCATTATCATGTGCTATCTAGAATAACATAATGCTCACATCATTATTATTTGCTATCTAGAATAACATCAAGCTCACAGCATTATCATGTGCTATGTAGAATAACATAAAGCCCACAGCATTATCATGTGCTATCTAGAATAACATAAATATTCACAGCATAATCCTGTGCTATCTAAAATAGCATAAAGCTCACAGCATGATCCTATGCTATATAGAATATCATAAAGCTTTACAGCATTATTATGTCCTATCTAGAATAGCATAAAGCTCACAGCATTATCTTGTGCTATCTAGAGTTACATAAAGTTCACCGCATTTTTATGTGCAATCTAGAATAACATAAAGCTTTACAGCATAATCATGTGCTATCTAGAATAACATAAAGCTCACAGCATTATCATGTGTTATCTAGAATAATATAAAGCTCACAGTACTATCATGTGCTATCTAAAATAACATAAAGCTCACAACATTATCATGTGCTATCTAGAATAACATAAAGCTCACAGCATTATTATGTGCTATCTAGAATAACATAAAATTCACAGCATTATAATGTGCTATCTAGAATAACATAAAATTCACAGCATTATTCTGTGCTATCTAGAATAACATAAAGCTTTACAGCATTATCATGTGCTATCTAGAAAGACGTAAGGCTCACAGCTTTACTTTGTGGTATCTAGAATAACATAACGCTCACAGCATTATCATGTGCTATCTAGAATAACATAAAGCTCACAGCATTATTATGTGCAATCTAGAATAACATAAAGCTTTACAGCATTATCCTGTGCTATCTAGAATAACATAAAGCTTTACAGCATTATCCTGTACTATCTAGAATAACAAAAAGCTTTACAGCATTATCATGTGCTATCTAGAAAAACATAAAGCTCACTGCATTATCATGTGCTATCTAGAATAACATAAAGCTCACAGCATTATCATGTGCTATCTAGAATAACATAAAATTTACAGCATTATTATTTGCCATCTAGAATAACATAAAGCTTTACAGCATTATCATGTGCTATCTAGAATAGCATAAAGCTCACAGCATTATTATGTGCTATCTAGAGTAACATAAAGCTCACATCATTATCATATGCTATCTAGAATAACATAAAGCTCACAACATTATCATGTGCTATCTAGAATAACATTAAGCTTTACTGCATTATCATGTGCTATCTATAATAACATAAAGCTCACAGCATATTCATGTGTTATCTAGAAAAACATAAAACTCTCATCATTATCCTGTGCTATCTAGAATAACATAAAGCTTGCAACAGTTTCATGTGCTATCTAGAAAAACATAAAGCTCACAGCATTATCATGTGCTATCTAGAAAAACAAAGCTTCCAGCATTATTCTGTGCTATCTAAAATAACATAAAGCTTTACAGCATTATCATGTGCTATCTAGAATAGCATAAAGCTCACAGCATTATTATGTGCTATCTAGAGTAACATAAAGCTCACATCATTATCATATGCTATCTAGAATAACATAAAGCTCACAACATTATCATGTGCTATCTAGAATAACATTAAGCTTTACTGCATTATCATGTGCTATCTATAATAACATAAAGCTCACAGCATATTCATGTGTTATCTAGAAAAACGTAAAACTATCATCATTATCCTGTGCTATCTAGAATAACATAAAGCTTGCAACAGTTTCATGTGCTATCTAGAAAAACATAAAGCTCACAGCATTATCATGTGCTATCTAGAAAAACAAAGCTTCCAGCATTATTCTGTGCTATCTAAAATAACATAAGGCTCTCAGCATTATTATGTGCTATCTAGAATAACAAAAGCTCACAGCATTATCATGTCCAGTGTTCCCTCTAAGTACAGTTTTGTGAGCGGCTCAGCAGTGAAACAGTTAATTAGAGCAATTAGCAAACAGTACACAATGCAGACTGAAAGGTGTGATTACCTTATTAACTGTTTCACTGCTGTCGCTCACAAAACTGGCCTTAGAGGGAATACTGATCATGTCCTACCTAGAATAACATAAAATTCACAACATTATCCTTTGCTATCTAGAATAACATAAAACTCACAGCATTATCCTGTGCTATCTAGAATAGCATTAAGCTCACAGCATTATCATATGCTATCTAGAATAATATAAGGCTCACAGCATTATCATGTGCTATCTAAAATAATATAAAGCTCACAGTATTATCCTGTGCTATCTAGAAAAAACATAAAGCTCACAGCATTATCATGTTCTATCTAAGAATAACATAAAGCTCACAATATTATCATGTGCTATCTAGAATACCATAAAGCTCACAGGATTATTGTGCACTATCTAGAGTAATATAAAGCTCACAGCATTATCATGTGCTATTCTAGAATAACATAAAGCTCACAGTGCTATCTAGAATACCATAAAGCTCAAAGGATTATTGTGCGCTATCTAGAGTAATATAAGCTCACAGCATTATCATGTGCTATCTAGAATAACATAAAGCTCATAGCATCATTGTGCTATCTAGAATAACATTAAACTCACATTATCATGTGCTATCTAGAATCACATAAAGCTCACAACATTATAATGTGCTATCTAGAGTAACATAAAGCTCACAGCATTATCATGTGCTATCTAGAATAACATAAAGCTGACAGCATTACCATGTGCTATCTAGAATAACATTAAGCTCACAGCATTATCATGTGTTATCTAGAATAACATATAAGCTCACAGCTTTATCATGTGCTATCTAGAATAGCATAAAGCTCACAGCATTATCATGTGCTATCTAAAATAACATAAAGCTCACAGCATTATCATGTGCTATCTAGAATAACATAAAGCTGACAGCATTATCATGTGCTGTCTAGAATAACATTAAAGCTCACAGGCATTATCACGTTATCTAGAATAACATAAAGCTCACAGCATATCATGTGCTATCTAGAATAGCATAAATGCTCACAGCATTATCATGTGCTATCTAAAATAACATAAAGCTCACAGCATTATCATGTGCTATCTAGAATAACATAAAGCTCACAGCATTATCATGTGCTATCTAGAATAACATAACGCTCACAACATTATTATTTGCTATCTAGAATAACATAAAGCTCACAGCATTATCATTTGCTATGTAGAATAACATAAAGCCCACAGCATTATCATGTGCTATCTAGAATAACATAAAGATTCACAGCATAATCCTGTGCTATCTAAAATAACATAACGCTCACAGCATTATTCTATGCTATATAGAATATCATAAAGCTTTACAGCATTATTATATGCTATGTAGAACAGCATAAAGCTCACAGCATTATCCTGTGCTATCTAGAGTTACATAAAGCTCACCGCATTATTATGTGCTATCTAGAATAACGTAAAGCTCACAGCATTATTATGTGTTATCTAGAATAACATAAAGCTTTACAGCATTATCATGTGTTATCTAGAATAATATAAAGCTCACAGTACTATCCTGTGCTATCTAGAATAACATAAAGATTCACAGCATAATCCTATGCTATCTAGAATATCACAAAGCTTTATAGCATTATTATATGCTATCTAGAATAGCATAAAGCTCACAGCATTATCCTGTGCTATCTAGAGTTACGTAAAGCTCACTGCATTATTATGTGCTATCTAGAATAACATAAAGCTTTAAAGCATTATCATGTGCTATCTAGAATAACATAAAGCTCACAGCATTATTATGTGTTATCTAGAATAACATAAAGCTTTACAGCATTATTATGTGTTATCTAGAATAACATAAAGCTTTACAGCATTATCATGTGTTATGTAGAATAATATAAAGCTCACAGTACTATCCTGTGCTATCTAGAATAACACAAAGCTCACAGCATTAGCATGTGCTATCTAGAATAACATAAAGCTCACAGCATTATCCTGTGGTATCTAGATAAACATAAAGCTCACAGAATTATCATGTGCTATCTAGAATAACATAAAGCTTTACAGCTTTATTATTTGCTATCTAGAATAACATAACGCTCACAGCATTATAATGTGCTATCTAGTATAATATAAAGCTCACAGCATTATCCTGTGCTATCTATAATAATATAAAGCTCACAGCATTTTCATGTGCTATCTAGAATAACATAAAGCTTTACAGCATTATCCTGTGCTATCTAGAATAAAATAAAGCTTGCCGCATTATCATGTGCTGTCTAGAATAACATAAAGCTCACAGCATTATCATGTGCTATCTAAATAACATAAAGTTCACATCATTATACTGTGCTATCTAGAATTCCATAAAGCTCACAGCATTATCATGTGCTATCTAGAATAACTAAGCTTACAGCATTATCCTGTGCTATCTAAAATAACATAAGGCTCTCAGTATTATCATGTGCTATCTAGAATATTATAAAGCTCACAGCATTTTTATGTGCTATCTAGAATAACATAAAGCTCACAGTATTATCATGTGCTATCTAGAATACTATAAAGCTCACAGCATTACCCTGAGCTATTTAGTGTAATATAAAGCTCACATCATTATCCTGTGCTATCTAGAATAACATAAAGCTCACAGCATTATCCTGTGCTATCTAAAATAACATTAAGCTCACAGCATTATCATATGCTATCTAGAATAATATAAGGCTCACAGCATTATCATGTGCTATCTAGAATAATATAAATCTCACAGTATTATCCTGTGCTATCTAGAAAAACATAAAGATCACAGCATTATCATGTGCTATCTAGAATAACATAAAGCTCACAGTATTATCATGTGCTATCTAGAATACTATAAAGCTCACAGCATTACCCTGTGCTATTTAGAGTAATATAAAGCTCACATCATTATCCTGTGGTATCTAGAATAACATAAAGCTCACAGCATTATTATGTGCTATCTAGAATAACATAAGCTCGCAGCACTATCCTGTGCTATCTATAATAACATAAAGCTCACAGCATTATCCTGTGCTATCTAGAATAACATTAAGCTGTACAGCATTATCATGTGCTATCTAAAATAACATAAAGCTCACAGCAATATCCTGTGCTATCTAGAGTAACATAATGCTCACAGCAATATACTGTGCTATCTAGAATTTCATAAAGCTCACAGCATTATCCTGTGCTATTCTAGAATAGCACAAAGCTTTAGAGCTTTAGCCTGTGCTAGAATAACAAAAAGCTCACAGCTTGTCACTCATATTTTACAAATGTTATAAAAAATATATTCAAAACACAAAAAAAACAGATTGTGGTAAACGTAACAGTATTTGTTTCCTGCTATCTTTACATAAACTAATTAAACTAATAATGGAACGGATTAACATGCATTGTGGTTTGTTGCTGTGCAGTTGTGCAGCAATGCTTCCCTCTAGTGGGTGCTGGGCTTAATACACCTTATGCCAACAGACCAGCTTCATGTTCATAATACATAAATAAAACAATTTACAGGCTTCCAGCTGTGTCCCTACGAATGTATGATTGTGCACACCTTATTCACGCAGCTTATAAGCACATAATACATAAATAAAACTATTAATAGGCTTCCAGCTGTGTCCCTACATTTGTATGATTGTGCATATATCACTCACACAGCTTATATGCACATACTACATAAATACAACTATTAATAGGCTTCCAGCTGTGTCCCTAGGTTTGTATGATAGTGCACAACTCACTCACACAGCTTATATGCACATAATACATAAATAAAACTATTAGTAGGCTTACAGCTGTGTCCCTACGTATGTATGATTGTGCACACCTCACTCACACAGCTTATATGCACATAATACATCAATAAAACCATTAATAGGCTAATAGCTGTGTCCCTACGTATGACAGTGCACACCTCACCCACAGGGTTTATATGCACATAATACATAAATAAAACCATTAATAGGCTAATAGCTGTGTCCCTACATATACATGATCGTGCTCATCTCACCCACATCGCTTATATGCACATAATGCATAAATAAAACCATTAATAGGCTAATAGCTGTGTCCCTATGTATGTATTGGCTAATTCAAATTAGCCAATAGAATGAGAGCTACTTACATCCTATTGGCTGATTTGAACAGCCAATATGATTTTAGCAGCCCTAATTCCTATTGGCTGATTCAAATTTTTAAAACCAATAGGAATGCAAGGGACGCCATCTTGAATTGCATCCCTTGCATTGAAGATTCAGTGCACGGCGGTGACCGTATGTAGAGGATGTTCCGTGCCGGATGTCTTCAGTATGGACCCGCTCTGTGAAGATTGAAGAGGCCGTCTGGATGAAGACTTCTTGCCGCCTGGGTGAGGACTTCACCGACTGGATGAAGATAGAAGAGGCTGCCTGGATGAAGACTTCTTGCCGCATGGATGAGGACTTCTCCGCCGGGATGAAGATCGTTCAAGCGGGACTTCAACAACTGTAAGTGGATCGTCGGGGGTCAGTGTTAGGTTTTTTTGGGTGGTTTTTTTTTATATTAGGATTTGGGCAAAGTAAAAGAGCTAAATGCCCTTTTTATTTTTTTTACAGATAAAAGAGCTGATATCTTTGGGGTAATGCCCCACAAAAGGCCCTTTTAAGGGCCATTGGTAGTTTATTGTACGCTAGGTTTTTTTTTTATTTTGGGGGGCTTTTTTATTTTGATAGGGCAATTAGATTAGGTGTAATTCTTTTTTATTTTTGATAATTTGTTATTTTTTGTAATTTTTGTAATTAGATACTTTTTGTAATTTTTAGAGTAGTGTTAGGATTTTTTATTGGTATTTTAGTTTTATTTAATTGGTAGTTAGTTTAATTTTAGTGTAATAATTATAGTTTAATTGTTAGTTTAATTTTTTTTTTTTTAATTTGACAGGTAAGTTTTAATTTAATTTAAGCTAGGGAAATTGTAATTTTAATATAAAGTTAGGGGGTCGTTAGGTTTAGGGGTTACTAATTTAAATTAGTTTATTTCGTTGTGGGGGGCTTGTGGTTTAGTGGTTAATAGGTTTATTATAGCGGCGGTGTGGGCGGACGGCAGATTAGGGGTTAATACTATTTAAATAGTGTTTGCGATGCAGGAGTGCGGCGGTTTAGGGGTTAATAAGTTTATTATAGTGGTGACAATGTCGGGGAGCGGTGGAATAGGGGTTAATAAATTTTTTTAGTGGCGGCGATTTTGGGAGCGGGAGATTAGGGGTTAATACATTTATTATAGTGTTTGCTATGCGGGAGGGCCTCAGTTTAGGCGTTAATAGGTAGTTTATGGGTGTTAGTGTACTTTTAAACACTTTATTTATGAGTTTTATGTTTCTGCTTTGTAGCGTAAAACTCATAACTACTGACTTTAGATGGCGGTATGGATCTTGTCGTTTTAGGCCGTAACGCTCACTTTTTAACCAGAACGCAAAACTCGTAATACTGGCGCTATGGAAATCCTATGAAAAACCATAATTTTTATGTGTGTGGGACTGATGTTGCGTTACAGGCTAAAAGGTGTGTGGTATAGCTATACCGACAACACTTAGTAATAGCTGCGGTGCTGTTTTAATGCTGAAAATGCCATATTTTAAGCGTTACAAGCCGCAACGCAAAACTTGTAATCTTGGTGAAATAAAACCATTAAAGGGATAGGAAAGTCAAAATTAAACTTGCATGAATCAGATAGAGTGTGTACTTTTAAGACACTTTTTAATTCACTTCTATTTTCAAATGTGCTTTATTCTCTTGGTATCCCTTGTTGAAAAATAATACGCACATATCCTACCTACAATAGTGATAGCTAGCTGGTGACATTTGTCTCTTGTGATTGGCAAACTAGATATGTTCATCTAGCTACCAATAGTGCAATGCTGTTGTTTCAGCAAAGGCTAACAAGAGAATGTACCAAATTTGAAAATAGAAGTAAAATGGAACGTTTTCTTAAATTATATGTTCTATTCAAAACCATGAAAGAAAATGTTGGGGTTTCCTGTCCCTTTAATAGTCTCCTAGCTGTGTCCCTACATATGCATGATCGTGCACACTCATACAGCTTACATGCACATAATACATAAATAAAACCATTATTAGGCTAATAGCTGTGTCCCTATGTATGTATGATCATGTGCACTGCAATCACACACATCTTATGTGCACATCATACATAAATAAGATAGACAATTTAATACATAAATAAAACAATTAATAGGCTCCCAGCTGTGTCCCTACATATACAGGACCTGTGCACTTCACTCACACGTGATACGTTAGTGATGTATTACTGCACCAGTGATGCTTTAGTGATGTATTACTGCACTATTGATGCTTTAGTGATGTATTACTGCACTACTGATGTTTTAGTGATGTATTACTGCACTAGTGATGCATTTGTGATGTATTACTGCACTAGTGATGCGTTAGTGATGTATTACTGCACTAGTGATGCTTTAGTGATGTATTACTGCACTAGGGATGCTCATGTATTACTGAATTAGTGATGTGTTAGTGACCTATTACTGCACTAGTGATGCGTTAGTGATGTATTACTGCACTAATGATGCTTTAGTGATGTATTACTGAACTAGTGATGTGATAGTGATATATTACTGCACTAGTGATGCGTTAGTGATGTTTTTCTTCACTAGTGATGTGTTAGTGATGTATTACTGCAGTAGTGATGTGTTAGTTTTGTATTACTGCACTAGTGTTGTGTTAGTGTTGTATTACTGCACTAGTGATGCTTTAGTGATGTATTACTACACTACTGATGTGTTATTGATGTATTACTGCACTATTGATGCTTAAGTGATATATTACTGCACTAGTGATGTTTTAGCGATGTATTCCTGCACTAGTGATGTGTTAGTGATGTATTACTGCACTACTGATGCTTTAGTGATGTATTACTGCACTACTGATGCTTTAATGATGTATTTCTGCACTAGTGATGTGTCAGTGATGTATTACTGCACTAGTGATTTGTCAGTGATGCACTAATAATGCACTAGTGATGCTTTAGTGATGTATTACTGCACTAGTGATGCGTTAGTGATGTATTACTACACTAGTGATGTGTTAATGATGCACTAGTGATGCTTTAGTGATGTATTACTGCACTATTGACATTTTAGTGATTTATTACTGCCCTAATGATGAGTTAGTGTTGTACTAGTGAAGCTTTAGGGATATATTACTGCACTACTGACGCTTTAGTGATGTATTACTGCACAAGTGATGCTTTAGTGATGTACTACTGCACTAGTAATGTGTTTGTGACGTGCTGATAATGGGCTAGTGATGCGTTAGTGATGTGCTAATAATGCACCAGTGACACTTTAGTGATGTATTACTGCACTAATGATGCATTAGGGATGTATTACTGTACTAGTGATGTGTTAGTGTTGTATTACTGCCCTAGTGATACGTTAGTGATGTTTAACTGCACCAGTGACACTTTAGTGATGTATTACTGCACTAGTGATGCTTTAGTGATGTATTACTGCACTAGTGATGCGCTAGTGATGTATTACTGCACTAGTGATGCGTTAGTGATGTGTTACTGCGCTAGTGATGCTTAAGTGATGTATTACTGAACCAGTGGTGCTTTAGTGATGTATTACTGCACTAGTGATGTGTTAGTTATGTAGTACTGCACTAGTGATGTGTTAGTGATGTATTACTGCACTAGTGATGCGTTAGGGATGTATTACTGCACTAGTGATGCGTTAGTGATGTATTACTGCTCTAGTGATGTGTTAGTGATGCACTAGTGATGCTTTAGTGATGTATTACTGCACCAGTGATGCTTTAGTGATGTATTACTGCACTTGTGATGCTTTAGTGATGTATTACTGCACTACTGATGTTTTAGTGATGTATTACTGCACTAGTGATGCATTTGTGATGAATTACTGCACTAGTGATGCGTTAGTGATGTATTACTGCACTAGTGATGCTTTAGTGATGTATTACTGCACTAGGAATGCTCATGTATTACTGAATTAGTGATGTGTTAGTGACCTATTACTGCACTAGTGATGCGTTAGTGATGTATTACTGCACTAATGATGCTTTAGTGATGTATTACTGCACTAGTGTTGTGATAGAGATATATTACTGCACTAGTGATGCGTTAGTGATGTATTTCTTCACTAGTGATGTGTTAGTGATGTATTACTGCAGTAGGGATGTGTTAGTGTTGTATTACTGCGCTAGTGTTGTGTTAGTGTTGTATTACTGCACTAGTGATGCTTTAGTGATGTATTACTACACTACTGATGTGTTAGTGATGTATTACTGCACTATTGACGCTTAAAGGATCAGTCAACACAGTAGATTTGCATAATCAACAAATGCAAGTCTGCTAGTGTTATTTAATTTTAGTTGCCAGGCCAGCCTGCCACTAGTGCCAGCCTGTGTGTCAGGCTCCCAGCATATACTGTGCCTACTTCCATCCTCAGTGCCACCACTCATATCTGTTGTAACATTAGTGTAACTTTTTTTAAAAAAAACTTTTACATCAGTCTGCTAGTGTTATTTAATTTTAGTTGCCAGGCCAGCCTGCCACTAGTTCCAGCCTGTGTGTCAGGCTCCCAGCATATACTGTGCCTACTTCCATCCTCAGTGCCACCACTCATATCTGTTGTAACATTAGTGTAACTTTTTTAAAAAAAACTTTTACATCAGTCTGCTAGTGTTATTTAATTTTAGTTGCCAGGTTAGCCTGCCACTAGTGCCAGCCTGTGTGTCAGGCTCCCAGCATATACTGTGCCTACCTCCATCCTCAGTGCCACCACTCATATCTGTTGTAACATTAGTGTAACTTTTTTTAAAAAAACTTTTACATCAGTCTGCTAGTGTTATTTAATTTTAGTTGCCAGGCCAGCCTGCCACTAGTGCCAGCCTGTGTGTCAGGCTCCCAGCAAATACTGTGCCTACTTTCTCGGTGCCACCACTCATATCTGTTGTAACATTAGTGTAAATTTTTTTTAAAAAAACTTTTACATCAGTCTGCTAGTGTTATTTAATTTTAGTTGCCAGGCTAGCCTGCCACTAGTGCCAGCCTGTGTGTCAGGCTCCCAGCATATACTGTGCCTACCTCCATCCTCAGTGCCACCACTCATATCTGTTGTAACATTAGTGTAACTTTTTTTTAAAAAAACTTTTACATCAGTCTGCTAGTGTTATTTAATTTTAGTTGCCAGGCCAGCCTGCCACTAGTGCCACCCTGTGTGTCAGGCTCCCAGCATATACTGTGCCTACTTCCATCCTCAGTGCCACCACTCATATCTGTTGTAACATTAGTGTAAATTTAAAAAAAAAAAAAAACTTTTACATCAGTCTGCTAGTGTTATTTAATTTTAGTTGCCAGGCCAGCCCTGCCACTAGTGCCAGCCGAGTGTGTGTCAGGCTCCCAGCATATACTGTGCCTACTTTCATCCTCAGTGCCACCACTCATATCTGTTGTAACATTAGTGTATAATTTTTTTTAAAAAAACTTTTACATCAGTCTGCTAGTGTTATTTTATTTTAGTTGCCAGGCCAGCCTGCCACTAGTGCCAGCCTGTTTGTCAGGCTCCCAGCAAATACTGTGCCTACTTCCTCAGTGCCACCACTCATATCTGTTGTAACATTAGTGTAATGTTTTTTTAAAAAAACTTTTACATCAGTCTGCTAGTGTTATTTAATTTTAGTTGCCAGGCCAGCCTGCCACTAGTGCCAGCCTGTGTGTCAGGCTCCCAGCATATACTGTGCCTACTTCCATCCTCAGTGCCACCACTCATATCTGTTGTAACATTAGTGTAATGTTTTTTAAAAAAAACTTTTACATCAGTCTGCTAGTGTTATTTAATTTTAGTTGCCAGGCCAGCCTGACACTAGTGCCAGCCTGTGTGTCAGGCTCCCAGCAAATACTGTGCCTACTTCCTCAGTGCCACCACTCATATCTGTTGTAACATTAGTGTAATTTTTTTAAAAAAAAAACGTTTACAGTCTGCTAGTGTTATTTAATTGCAGTTGCCTGCCTGCCAGCGTGTGTGCCAGGCCCACTTTCCAACTAGTGCCACCAATCATATTTGTTATAACAGTAGTGTAAAAATAAAAATAAAAACTTTTTTGACTGTGAAACATCAGTCTGTTAGTGTAATCTAATTGAAGTTGCCTGCTTGCCAGCGTGTGTGCTAGGCCCACTTGCCAAGTTAGTGGCACCACTCATATTTGTTGTAACAGTAGTGTAAATATTTAAAAAAAAAACTTTTTTGACTGTGAAACATCAGTCTGCTAGTGCAATCTAATTGCAGTTGCCTGCCTGCCAGCGTGTGTGCCAGGCCCACTTGCCAACTAGTGCCACCAATCATATTTGTTATAACAGTATTGTAAATATTTTTAAAAAAAAACTTTTTTTGACTGTGAAACATCATTCAGCTATTGTAATCTAATTGCAGTTGCCTGCCTGCCAGCGTGTGTGCCAGGTCCACTTGCCAACTAGTGCCACCAATCATATTTGTTATAACAGTAGTGTAAATATTTAAAAAAAAATGTATTTGACTGTGAAACATCAGTCTGTTATTGTAAACTAATTGATGTTGCCTGCCTGCCAGCGTGTGTGCCAGGCCCACTTGCCAAGTTAGTGGCACCACTCATATTTGTTGTAACAGTATTGTAAATATTTAAAAAAAAACTTTTTTGACTGTGAAACATCAGTCTGCTAGTGCAATCGAATTGCAGTTGCCTGCCTGCCAGCGTGTGTGCCAGGCCCACTTGCCAACTAGTGCCACCAATCATATTTGATATAACAGTATTGTAAATATTTAAAAAAAAAACTTTTTTGATTGTGAAACATTCAGCTAGTGTAATCTAATTGCAGTTGCCTGCCTGCCAGCGTGTGTGCCAGGCCCACTTGCCAACTAGTGCCACCAATCATATTTGTTATAATAGTAGTGTAAATATTTAAAAAAAAAACTTTTTTGACTGTGAAACATCAGTCTGCTAGTGTAATCTAATTGAAGTTGCCTGCCTGCCAGCGTGTGTGCCAGGCCCACTTGCCAAGTTAGTGGCACCACTCATATTTGTTGTAACAGTAGTGTAAATATTTAAAAAAAAAACTTTTTTGACTGTGAAACATCAGTCAGCTAGTGCAATCTAATTGCAGGTTGCCTGCCTGCCAGCGTGTGTGCCAGGCCCACTTGCCAACTAGTGCCACCAATCATATTTGTTATAACAGTTGTGAAAATATTTTTTTTAAAAACTTTTTTGACTGTGAAACATCAGTCTGCTAGTGTAATCTAATTGCAGTTGCCTGCCTGCCAGCGTGTGTGCCAGGCCCACTTGCCAAGTTAGTGGCACCACTCATATTTGTTGTAACAGTAGTGTAAATATTTAAAAAAAAACTTTTTTGACTGTGAAACATCAGTCAGCTAGTGCAATCTAATTGCAGTTGCCTGCCTGCCAGCGTGTGTGCCAGGCCCACTTGCCACTAGTGCCACCAATCATATTTGTTATAACAGTTGTGAAAATATTTTTTTTAAAAAATTTTTTGACTGTGAAACATCCGTCTGCTAGTGTAATCTAATTGAAGTTGCCTGCCTGCCAGCGTGTGTGCCAGGCCCACTTGCCAAGTTAGTGGCACCACTCATATTTGTTGTCACAGTAGTTTAAATATTTAAAAAAATAAACATTTTTGAGTGTGAAACATCAGTCTGCTTTTTTGTGTCAGGCTCACAGCGTATACTGTGCCCACTTACCCAGTGCCACCACTCATATCTTGTTTAATAGTAGTGTAAGTGTACATTTAAAAAAAATAAACTAATCCTCCATTGTTCCACCAATCAATACTAGAAGCTGCTCGTGCCACTCTCTCCGCTTCTTGGAGGGAATCTCATCTGAAACTGTTATACATGACCTACTTTACTCCTGAAAAAGGATATAGATGTGGGAGTAGCAGCTTTAAGTCATGCCCAAAATGCTCACTTCTGATGGCAGACCTCCAGCACATGTTATGGGCCTGCCCAAAAATCAGGAATTTCTGGTTAAAGATTCAATTTTGGTTAAATAAGATAATAGCTCCTTCCCGTATAATATTATCTTTAGAAATAATAGTTTTTCTGTTTCATTTAAATGAGGAAAACATAAAGAAAATTATCAACATGACTATCCTGGCAGCAAGATATCTCATTTTTAGTAAATGGAAACAGACAACAATCCCTAGCATAACAGAAACTAAGAACTATTTAAAAAAGCAATACATATTGGAACAAATAGACACAGACCCAAATAATGACCGAGATATCAGAAAACTATTCTTGAAATGGTCACCATTTATTAAAAATGTACCACCTAGTGAAGTTGACTTTTTGATATATCCCTTCAGGAATTCAGAACTGGTAACTCTTGGCACGTGGTAGTAACAATTAAATAAAAAAAAAATTTTTTTTCTCATTTTTTCAAGATATTAGAGGGTTAGGGTGTAGGAACAGAGGGGGGGGGGAATGGAGGAAGGAGGAGGGAAGATGAGGAAAACTAGGAAAAAAAAAATTCCTAATTCAGAATACGTAAAGTATAATTTATTGCTGTTTTATTTTTTCTGTTATATGTTAAGAATTAAATATGTTAAGATTGTACAGCTCATTATGTATTTCTAAACTCCTCATAATACTTGTATATACTTGAAAGTATTTTGTTCAACGAAATTGTATTCTGGAAAGGAATTAAATAAAATATTTAAAAAAAAAAAAAAAAACTTTTTGGATTGTGAAACATCAGTCTGCTTTTTTGTGTCAGGCTCACAGCGTATACTGTGCCCACTTGCCCAGTGGTACCACTCATATTTTGTTTAATAGTAGTGTAAGTCTACATTTAAAAAAAAATATGACAGGCAGAGGCAGGCCACCCCGCAGGTGCCGTCGTGGTCGTGGTGCTGTAATTCCCTATGACCCTACAATAATGCCCAGTGTTCAGAGGCCACGTGCCATGAACGCGAAAAGTTCTGATGAGGACCTAGTTGAATGGC
This sequence comes from Bombina bombina, assembly GCF_027579735.1. NCBI lineage: Eukaryota > Metazoa > Chordata > Amphibia > Anura > Bombinatoridae > Bombina > Bombina bombina. Next base: position 291,180,012 of record NC_069505.1, on the reverse strand, counting down.
TAACACAGGACACCCAATCTTCTACAGCTTCCGCTCCTAACCTTGACGCACCATCCACCTCCAGCTTAGCTTCGGGCACCTCTCAAGTGACCAGTGCCACTCGCCTGCCTGCTGCCACCACCAACACTAGCACCACAGCCGCTTCACTTGATCTGTCAGAGGAGTTATTGACACATCAGTTGGAAGAAATGAGTGATGCGCAACCATCATTGACAGAGGATGTAGATAACAGTGATATGTCTCAGTCAGGCAGCATTACAGACATGAACGTACGGTGTGATGATGATGGTGATGATGTTGTACCTGCTGCTGCTTCCTTTATTGATTTCTCAGATACAAGTGAAGTGGTTTGTCAGTATATTTATGAAAATCTTAGCAGTGCTATCCAAATAATATATATAAGTTTATGGCAGGGTTATAAACACAATACAAAGAAATAGAAACCCTTATCAACCATGCACCTACTAGACCATACAATTAATATAAATATCTGAATTCTTTTATTTAGTTAATATCCATAAACATATTGAAGTATATTTGCAATAAAAGGAAATGAAACAAAATTTATATGCGTTAAAACCAACTCTTAAGATATGCTATCCTTCTTACAAAACCCAGAAAGATATACCTTCACAATTCAGCCTTTTATTTATTTAACACAATGGGACTAAAAACCTTTAACATCCAAGCAATACAATTCTAAACAGTGTTTATAAAACAATAGGATAATATATATATTCTGCTATTTAACTGCAATTTATCCTAATACAAAATTAACTGACAATATCAGAACTTGCATAGATGAGTTACTTAGCCAATCAGACACAGATTTAAACAACAATACAATATATAGGCTGTGACTAGCAATTTGAAATACAATATACACTTCTGAATTATTATTATATATTTGCATAGATAAACAATTTAGATTGGGATTAGTATAATAATACATAGGCTATGAAATGCTAACTTGAAATATTTCCTTAACTCTGCTAAGTACAGCAATAATAAATGTTTAATTTAAATGCTTGCATACAAACAGGCAGGCTAAGAGCTATTTAAGGTTATATAATACAATCTAAAAGCCCAATTTGTTCTTTCCAATTCAAAAATTGTAATTTTTACTGTAGTGGCTATGCTTATAACTTATCTTACAAAAACCTTGTATACATCACCCAAATAAACAGCAATCCGGTTCCCAATGTTTTTGCAACAGATCCAATTCACCTCAGAAATTCAAAATTGGGGTAAAGCATATGGAGTCCAATGGTAGATGTGTGCTTTTTGATTAATAACTGCCGCAGTTACTCCTTTCTGGATCAGTCACACACTCCCTTTTCTTAGTCTCTATGCTGGGGTCTTAAATCATCTGATCTTACCCCTCCCCTTTTTGATTATTTATCAGTCATTGGGTGAATATTGGAAACGCCCACGGCCTTGTCTTGGATTAGTTCTTTGCAACTGAACATGGATTGGTTTATTTGGTAAATGTGTTGTCAAGGAAATGCATTCTTTGCAACAACCAATCATCTCATGGTTGCAATTCCGCATCATAACACTAGGTGGCAGCAGACGTACAAACAAACAAATACAACAAGACCATCTCTAACATTTTTAAGCAAGTTAAATTTTTTTTTTTTTTTTTTTCATAAAATGGTTATTTAATCAGATCACACTCTCTGCATTAATCATATATAACCCCAATTACAGATGGTTAATATTAGGTTATTTTTTTCTGATTATTCTGATACCAAATATGTTATATTATTAACATTTTATTATATTAAGGTAATTTAACACTGCCAATTACTAGCCCAAAATGCATCACAACTTTGTCAGCATTCTGGCACTTCTTTGCAAATAACAGCCTATTTTTTATTTCAGTATTGTACTGTATTCCAAGTGAATCCTGTCTATGTAGATCTGAAATAAAAAATAAAATAAATGTCAATAATCACCTCTCCTCAGGTCCACAAACATCCACTCATGTTTTCAAACACACAGAGGCCAAGATATTCATGCCTTCAAAATATACACATATATGTACACACACACATACATATATATATACACATATATATACACATATATATATATACATATATATATATATATATATACACACATATACACATCTCATATCCATTAAAATATATACAGTTGTTTTAAAATCATAATGTAAGTCATGTGTCTTCACTGTGTGCTGTATGTTCACACCTTAGCATTTGTCTTTGTTTCCCAAGGCCTTTATTGCTCCACATGGGGTCAATCCATGAGGAGTTGTAAAAGTCTTTAAAACAGCATATTTCCTGTTTAGCCAGCAGTGCAGATGTGTATTTGATAATTAACACCCATGTGCATAAAAGCTGCCTCTCCATGATTTTGATCAGTTCCAAAAGGGTAATTCAGACATTTCGTCTCCATATATTTGCCTGTATCCTGAAACTATGTTATATTTTAGTTCCTTGCTAAATTATACAATTGCATAATTTAACATATTGAGTGTGTGAGATCTCCCAGAGATAATCCTTTGTTCTCCTTTCAGCCAAGAATGTCTCCTGTGCAATTGGAGTGGGGAAGATCTAATCCTTTGTCCTACAGACCATGTTCATATCCACAGATCTATCAAATAAAGACAAATATACCTCTATATATTATTTAATAATATTTCAAATACCTTGACATAAATCCCCCTTTCCAATTCAAAAACATGTAGGACACATGTATTTGAATTGGATCAAAGTTAGTGGTATTTGGTGAGGATGTTGACCGTACACATCATGGACAGTCTTCTATGTAGATAGTCTGTCAATTTTGAACCTTCATGTTTATCAGTTAGGCATCTTTAAACTATAGTATGTTTTTAGTTCATTTGGGGATATGACACTTCATTCTCCCTCTATGACTTGTAGTTGGGATCTGGGATGACACGCTCGCAATTGATTGATATGGACCCATTTATCTATGAAACTTTCATTTTTGGGGATCCGTATTTTATAGGCCACTGGAGATATTTTGTCAGTAATGACGAAAGGACCTTTCCATGAGGGAAGAAATTTCTTCTCCCTAACCTGATCTCTCCCAAAGTTATAAAGATAAACTTTATCATTTATTTCATATTCCTTTTTGGACGTTTTGAGATCATAATAGGTTTTAGTGGCAGTTGCGGCTCTTTCTAAATTCCTTTGAGCAAATGCAAAGGCATATTGCAGGTGTTTTCTCAAGTTCTCCACATATTGATGTGTATTGGCAGCGTTTATCAAGTTTTGGTCTGATGTACGGTATAGCAGATGCTGAGGTAGAACCATTCTTCTACCAGTCATCAGCTCAAAAGGTGACATTTTGGTAGCACTACTTGGAGTTGCCCTTAATGCCATTAAGACTAGAGGTAGTTTTACATCCCAGTCTTTACCCGTTTCACTCACAAACTTTTTGAGGATTTTAACAATGGACTGGTTGTAACGCTCTACACCACCACTTGAGGCAGCTCTATAAGCAATATGGAGTTTTCTTTTAACCCCTAGTATTTTCCACATTTTTGTCATCACTTCGCTAGTGAAGTGGGTCCCCCGATCTGATTCGATTCTTTGGGGTAAACCAAATCTGGAAAATACATGGTTGATGAGTAACGCTGCACGTTTCAGCACTATTGTTAGGTGCACTAATGCATTCTACCCATTTAGTGAACAGGCATGTCACGGTTAACATGTATTTGTTACCTCTTGATGATCTTGTTACTGGGCCAATAAAATCAATTTGTATATCTGACCATGGCATTACCATCCCCCTTTTCTGCAATGGCGCTCTATGCGTTGGTGCAGTGGGTTGGAACTGTGGGCAGATTAAACACCCTTGACAGTAGGTTTGAACATCTTTCAACATGTGTGGCCAAAAAGCATAATCACGCAATATTTCATACGTGAGTTTGGCACCACGATGACCAGATGTGGGAGCATCATGGGCATGTTGAAGCATTAGACCTCTGAACTTGGTGGGTACTACCCACTGCTGGATGCCAGTTTTGGAGGTTCTAATTAACAAACCATCCTGTAACTTGAATTGTGATCGGGATTTCATTAAGATTCTAAGATCTTCTTTGCCAATGCAATCATCTTTTGAGATGGGGTTGCTTTCAGGATCTTCTATGTGTTTATAGAAGATGCCTACAATGGGGTCTTCTTTTTGACTAGTGATCAGGTCCTCACTAGGAGAATCCTGACTCCATTGTACCAAGTTAGGCTCACTCTGTTGTTTTGCCTGGTTTCTGGTAATGGCTTCTACCTGAATTGCACCCATTAAGTGGTCAATATTAAGGAGTTCTCCAGTTATGGCTCCTTGTTTGGCTAATGAATCCGCAAGGTCATTGCCTTCCTTATCAGGACCTAGAACTCTGGAATGACCCTTGGTCTTTTTCCAGTGTATGGTTAAATCATTGGATACCACCAGATTATCGATCTCGCAGAACAACTTGCCATGCTTGACTGGTTTGTTATTGCTTTTCTGCATGCCATTTCTTTTCCAAGTTGGCAGGTATTCAACAAAACTGTCACGCACATAATTTGAGTCAGTTATGATCACAAATTCATGAATACCATGTTCAATAGCCATTTCAACGGTTTTGAAAACAGCAGTTAGTTCTGCAACCTGACTGGATCTTGGTCCAATATTGAAACCTATAGATATATTTGGGAATCCATTTGCCCCAGTTATACCAATGCCAGTGACTAATCTGCGCTCACTATCAATAGTGGCGTGGTAAGAACAACCATCAACATACACCCAAGGTAATGTTTGACAATGGTCCTCATTGTACATTTTATATGGGGAAAGCAATTGTTCTTCCAGAAAATCATCTTCTGATAATCCTTCCCCAGGATCTCTAGCAGTACAGTCGTGGAGCTCAGCAAGCCCCTGTGCGACTGGGTTCTTTTTATTCTGCTTGTAGCGAATTTCTAATGGCCAGCCTTGCAAGGAAAGAGTCCACGCTGTTATGCGGCTATTAGACAAATTCCCATCTCTTATTCTCTCACTTTGCAAATATAGCAAAGGCTGGTGGGCCGTTTCCACAATAATTTTCTCGCCCTGTATATAGCTGCGGAAATTTTGTAGAGCCCATACAGTAGATAAGAGGGCTTTTTCGCAATCGCTACATTTTATTTCTACTGGGGATAGATTTTTGCTCGCATAAGCAATGGCTTTGTTCAAATTATCATGCTTTTGGTATAACACAGCACTCATGCTTATATCTGTGTAACCTGTCTCTAAGAAGAAAGGTTTGCCACCTTCAGGGTACGCTAAGCAAGGTGCTTGAGTGAGTTTTCTCTTCAGCTCTCTGATGGCTGTCTCTTGAGACTCACTCCAGTGCCATTTCACATCTTTCTTCAGAAGAAGCAGTAGTGGTTTAGCTAATTCCGCATAATTATCAATGAATTTGCGAGAAGAATTTGTCATACCCAGGAATGATCTCAATTCCTTTAAGTTAGTTGGGTTTTTTAGAATTCACTATAGCTTCCACCTTTTTCTTTTGGGGATTTAATCCTTCAGAGGTAACTTCATGTCCCAAGAAGTTTACACGAGTGCGGCACCATTGAGCTTTTTGCAGGGATAATTTGACACCTGCCCTTTTAAGTTGGCTGAGGACGTGTTTAAGCTCTGCGATGTGTTTTTCAAAGTCTGTGCTTTTGATTAAAACATCATCAACATAAGATAAGGTCCCCCTTTCCAGTGCGTCAGTCATAGCCTTATGCATGAATACAGCAAATTCATGTCCAGAATTTATGTATCCAAATGGAAGTCTCTGGAATGCATACTGAACCTTTTGGAAGGAGAATGCTAGCTTATATTGGTCCTCTTCATGTACCTTTATGGTCCAATATCCCTGTGCACAATCAATGGCAGTGAATATTTTGGATCCTTGCATTTGTGTTAGGCACTGGTCAATGTATGGTACAGGCCAGCCAGACATGTATACTCGTTTGTTTAGCTGTCTTAAATCAGCACACAAACGCCATTGTCCATTGGGCTTAAGGACACCTAGAATAGGATTATTATAAGAGCTGTGCACCTTCGCCACATTTTACCTGAATTCGCTGTGTCATTCGATGCAGAGGAACCTTCATACCTACCTGTTTCCTCTATGACAGGGTTGGTTGGATTCTTTTGTACTGCATCTGTGGAGATAAGGTTAGGAGAGAGCTGCAAGAGAAGAGATTTGTTAACTTTTCCCGGATGAGGTTGCTTGTCATCACGGCCAAATCGTCCGTTTCCGGTCTGTGGGGAGATAACATGATTAGTATCATTGATATTTATTATTACAGTTTGTATATCTCTACCCTCCCCTTCAGGTGATACTGCAGTATTTATGACTGTGCCTGTGGTCCACTGCTGACCACTGGCTGTACCCCTAAAAAAGTATTGTTCGGTTGCTGAGCCGTAGATTTTTGACTCATATTAGCGATTTGTTCGCTCAACCGATTTAATTGGGTAAACAGCATATCTACCTGATTGTACAAGTTACCTCTACCCCTGGGCCTATCTCTTGGTGCCCCATTGTACTGATTCCTGGACCATTGGGTTCCCTCAGAATCAGGGCCACTATTTCTATTCTGGCGTGGTTGCCCCTGGGGTTCAGCTTGTTCAGTATTAATATTTTGGGGAGCATTATATACCTGGGGTGTCTGGTTACCCTGAGAATATCTTCGCCGTTTATTGTATCTACCCTTGCGCGGATACCAATTATTTGGTGAGTATTCTCTTTGTGAGTAATTATTCACCTGATTATGTCCCCCACTTTGGTTATAGTCTCCCTGCGCCTCAACCTGTGTAGGGGGAGGGGCGGAATTAAACCTCTGTGGAGATGGCCTGTTTTGACTGGCCACCTCTGCATAAGTTCTCTTGTTAGACTCCAAATTGAGGGGTTTAGGTGACACCCTAGTTTCTGCTACAATTTTGGGTTTTGATTCCTTTTTTAACCCCCTGCTCACTGGACTGCTGAATAGAGTATAACTTCGTACTCTCTTTGATCAGCCATTCCAATGAGCAGTCCTCATCAAAATCTCTAGCTAAGTTGATTTTGATGGGTGTAGGCAATGCTTCAAAAAATAAATTTACAAATTCTGAGCCATCAAATCTGGGATTATCTTCAGCCATACTGTACGCATTTTTCAATACAGAAAGGAATTCGACTGGACTCTGATTTGCACGACACTTTAAACCATATACCGCTATATTCGCGCAGTTTTAGTGCGATATTGCCCGAATTCTTTTCTGCATTGTTGTTTTACCCCATTCCAGGAATGAATATTCATATCCTTTAGTGAAACAAAGAATTTGTGATGCCTACTGTCAAATACCCAAGGCAGAAATTCAATTTTCAATTTCTCACTTGTAACATTCATTATAGCTAACGCATTTTCAAAAGCCTGTAAATGATCAATTACAGATGTTGTTCCCTTATTGGAGAATATAGGTACTGCGCGTTGTACGAAGGTGATTATTTTATGGGAATCATAGACTTTATCAGACCTATTTTGGGATTCTCTGTTAGAGTTTCCCTCCCCCGCATCAGCTGCGCTACAGCTGTCCTCTGGATTTACATCCTGAGGGGATTGTCTATTTGGGAAATCTACTTCTGACCCGTTAGGGGTCATTTGTCTATGTTGTTCTATATATTTTCGTACCTCGTCCCTGACGCGTTCGCTAAAGGAGTTAGCATTATCTGTATTATTCTCATTGCTAATATAGGGGTTTTCATTATGGCGATATGACCTTTTTAAATTGCTTAATTCTCTCTGGCTTTGCGCAAGCTGTTTATTTAAATCTTGTATCTGCGCGATTAAGTCCATATTGTGCTTATCTAAGGTGGCTAGGTTTTGGGCAAATTCATCCATTTTATTTTTGGCTATTTTTAAACCCTCTTCGCGTCTGCGCGAGGAACGAATACTATTTTCTAGCTCCTGTATTTGCAATCGTTTGTCTGTGACACAAAACGACATTTCGTCAATTATGCATATTAAAAGGGGCCAGGATTTTAGTATTAGTTCGTCTCGCTTTTTGGGAGCTTCGCATTGATTAATCATTAATAATTCCTGGAAGAATTCATTCTCTTCATTCCACATATTATTATTAACGGTAATATTTTTAGCCCTAGTTTCAAGCATATCCATAAAATCATTTAATTCACCCGCCATATTAAACTTCCCTTTAAGGTAACTTAAGATATCTTTCTTAAGGACCTGACCTTTAGTAATAGGTATGGTTATGGGACCAATTTCTTTGCTATGTATAGAATTAAATGAGTCACTTCTGGCTACAGACATTATTATATTGGTTTAGTACTTAGTTAAACTAAAACGCTAATACAATTTTTGCCAATAAAAAGAGAGAAGGAAAAATGTTATATTTCAAAAAAAAAAATATTATTAATTTTGAAATATGAAAAATTAATATTTCGAAATATGAAAAATTAATACTTTTGATTAACTTTGAAAATATGAAAAATCAATATTTTTGATTAATTTTGAAATATGAAAAATTTATATTTTTATTAATTTTTCAAAATTAATCTTTAATAATATTTCAAGATATTAATGTCAATCTCAAAATATGAAAATTAATATTTCAACTTCTCAAAAAAAAATTATATCTTCAAAATATTAATATCGAAATATTAATTTTTTTTTTTCTCTTTTATAATAATTTCTATCTACTTACAAATATATTATATCAATTATGATGGAATATTAATAAATCTCAGAAAAAGTGCCTCCAATTATTATGTCAGTATATTTATGAAAATCTTAGCAGTGCTATCCAAATAATATATATAAGTTTATGGCAGGGTTATAAACACAATACAAAGAAATAGAAACCCTTATCAACCATGCACCTACTAGACCATACAATTAATATAAATATCTGAATTCTTTTATTTAGTTAATATCCATAAACATATTGAAGTATATTTGCAATAAAAGGAAATGAAACAAAATTTATATGCGTTAAAACCAACTCTTAAGATATGCTATCCTTCTTACAAAACCCAGAAAGATATACCTTCACAATTCAGCCTTTTATTTATTTAACACAATGGGACTAAAAACCTTTAACATCCAAGCAATACAATTCTAAACAGTGTTTATAAAACAATAGGATAATATATATATTCTGCTATTTAACTGCAATTTATCCTAATACAAAATTAACTGACAATATCAGAACTTGCATAGATGAGTTACTTAGCCAATCAGACACAGATTTAAACAACAATACAATATATAGGCTGTGACTAGCAATTTGAAATACAATATACACTTCTGAATTATTATTATATATTTGCATAGATAAACAATTTAGGATTGGGATTAGTATAATAATACATAGGCTATGAAATGCTAACTTGAAATATTTCCTTAACTCTGCTAAGTACAGCAATAATAAATGTTTAATTTAAATGCTTGCATACAAACAGGCAGGCTAAGAGCTATTTAAGGTTATATAATACAATCTAAAAGCCCAATTTGTTCTTTCCAATTCAAAAATTGTAATTTTACTGTAGTGGCTATGCTTATAACTTATCTTACAAAAACCTTGTATACATCACCCAAATAAACAGCAATCCGGTTCCCAATGTTTTGCAACAGATCCAATTCACCTCAGAAATTCAAAATTGGGGTAAAGCATATGGAGTCCAATGGTAGATGTGTGCTTTTGATTAATAACTGCCGCAGTTACTCCTTTCTGGATCAGTCAACACACCCTTTTCTTAGTCTCTATGCTGGGGTCTTAAATCATCTGATCTTACCCCTCCCCTTTTTGATTATTTATCAGTCATTGGTGAATATTGGAAACGCCCACGGCCTTGTCTTGGATTAGTTCTTTGCAACTGAACATGGATTGGTTTATTTGGTAAATGTGTTGTCAAGGAAATGCATTCTTTGCAACAACCAATCATCTCATGGTTGCAATTCCGCATCATAACACTAGGTGGCAGCAGACGTACAAACAAACAAATACAACAAGACCATCTCTAACATTTTTAAGCAAGTTAATTTTTTTATTTTTTTTCATAAAATGGTTATTTAATCAGATCACACTCTCTGCATTAATCATATATTACCCCAATTACAGATGGTTAATATTAGGTTATTTTTTTCTGATTATTCTGATACCAAATATGTTATATTATTAACATTTTATTATATTAAGGTAATTTAACACTGCCAATTACTAGCCCAAAATGCATCACAACTTTGTCAGCATTCTGGCACTTCTTTGCAAATAACAGCCTATTTTTTATTTCAGTATTGTACTGTATTCCAAGTGAATCCTGTCTATGTAGATCTGAAATAAAAAAATAAATAAATGTCAATAATCACCTCTCCTCAGGTCCACAAACATCCACTCATGTTTTCAAACACACAGAGGCCAAGATATTCATGCCTTCAAAATATACACATATATGTACACACACACATACATATATATATACACACATATACACATCTCATATCCATTAAAATATATACAGTTGTTTTAAAATCATAATGTAAGTCATGTGTCTTCACTGTGTGCTGTATGTTCACACCTTAGCATTTGTCTTTGTTTCCCAAGGCCTTTATTGCTCCACATGGGGTCAATCCATGAGGAGTTGTAAAAGTCTTTAAAACAGCATATTTCCTGTTTAGCCAGCAGTGCAGATGTGTATTTGATAATTAACACCCATGTGCATAAAAGCTGCCTCTCCATGATTTTGATCAGTTCCAAAAGGGTAATTCAGACATTTCGTCTCCATATATTTGCCTGTATCCTGAAACTATGTTATATTTTAGTTCCTTGCTAAATTATACAATTGCATAATATATTTGCCTGTATCCTGAAACTATGTTATATTTTAGTTACTTGCTAAATTATACAATTGCATAATTTAACATATTGAGTGTGTGAGATCTCCCAGAGATAATCCTTTGTTCTCCTTTCAGCCAAGAATGTCTCCTGTGCAATTGGAGTGGGGAAGATCTAATCCTTTGTCCTACAGACCATGTTCATATCCACAGATCTATCAAATAAAGACAAATATACCTCTATATATTATTTAATAATATTTCAAATACCTTGACAGGTTGATTATGATGCGTCCGTGGATGTCACGTGGGTGCCCGCTAGAAGAGAAGAAGAAGAGGGGGAAAGTTCAGATGGGGAGACAGAGAGGAGGAGGAGACAAGTTGGAAGCAGGGGGAGGTCGTCGCAAGGAGCTAGTGGCACAGTCAGACAGCATGCATCGGCACCCGGGGTCAGCCAGACAGCACGCCAATCAACACATGCTGTTGCCACCACCAGAATGCCGTCATCGCAGAGCTCAGCAGTGTGGCATTTTTTTTGTGTGTCTGCCTCTGACAACAGCAATGCCATTTGCAACCTGTGCCAAAAGAAACTGAGTCGTGGGAAGTCCAACACCCACCTAGGTACAACTGCACATCACAAACGCCAATGGGATGAACACATGAGTAGAAGCAGCACACAAACTCAAAGCCACCATCCTTATCCTGGTCCAGCATCTTCAGCCACGTCAACCACTGCTGTACTCCTTGCCCCCTCTCAAACATCCGCCCCTC